>NC_136517.1:38193949-38248949 GCF_053919585.1 Euprymna scolopes
TATATATATATATATATATATATATTCGGGATAGGTCATTCATTTTGCACGTGTATATATATATATATATATATATATATATATATATATATAAATGTACCTCTTGATTCGTTCGCAATTAATAGTCTAAAGAACCACTGGACGGATGGCATCCACGTTTTGGTATAATATGTTTACTATACCCATGTG
The DNA here is from genome assembly GCF_053919585.1 of Euprymna scolopes. Classification (NCBI taxonomy): domain Eukaryota; kingdom Metazoa; phylum Mollusca; class Cephalopoda; order Sepiida; family Sepiolidae; genus Euprymna; species Euprymna scolopes. The sequence continues at coordinate 38,194,139 of NC_136517.1, forward strand.
TGTTTTTATATATTTCTTTTTAATTATAATAGTATACTTAAATTTCTTATAATAAATAGGTGGTTTTCTTTGTACCGCTAGGCCATTTTTTTTATTTAGGGACAATTATTTATTACCACTTCCCGTCACGTGACCAGTGTTTCCAATTTAGCGGTTTTCCTGCTAGATCTGGAGATTTCGTTTGCAATCTAGCGGAGAATTCTAGAACATCTGGAGATATTTGACACCCACACACCCGCAATTTTAGAATAAAAAATAAAGAAAAGCGTTTGAAAATATTTTAAAACATAAAATAAACTCTTTCATGTAAGTAAAAAAGTAACATTTATTGCCTTTGGTAACAATTATTTATTGATTATTTGTTTTGATTTTCACCTTTTTTTTCGGCTAACCATTCTTAAATCTCGCTATAAAATCGATTTTTCCAAGTACATTTTAGGTGGGGGGCATTCCAACCTCAGAAGTTTAGTTTAAAATACGATCTAAGCAACCCGCTTAATTTAGAAGTATTTAGTCGAAAATTGTATAAAGCAAGAAACAACAGCAAAAAAAAACTTATACCAATACAGTAGAATTTAATTATCTACCAACCTAAATACTTTTAACATGCTAAAACAAAGTTTTTTTTGTTTTTTACTTTTCTAATTTCAAAATATGTTGCACCATTATTGTGATGTTTAATTTGCAGTATATTTCAATTTAACTTTTATTATAAAAAGTTTGAGTTTATGATTTGTTTCTTGCAAAAAAAAAATACCCTCTCTGAAAAAACAGGTAAAACTAGCTGATAAAATATGTAAGCCTTCTGGGGAGCTAACTGCTTCAATGTAATTCCATAACCATATAGTGAGAAAACATGGAACATTTTCTATATTGAATATACTATATTTATAATTTTTTTATGGTAGGAAGTTAAAATGTGGGTTTTTTTTGGGGGGGGGGAATTAGCGATTTTTGAAAATTTCAGACGATAAAAGTTAAAAATCTTCGATTTTCTGGAGATTTCTTTCTCCTGATCTCGCGGGTTTTTTAAATCTCAGTTGCCAACACTGCATCTGATCTCACCACTACAGGCTTAATATAAACAGAATGTGTTTACAATATTGGTAAATTTTCAGTGGGTTTAATCACATAATTATTGAAAATGTAACCATGTGATTGAAATTTAATTTAAATTAACCACACGTGGTCGCTTTCCTATCAAATATTCATCAAAAAATGGTAGGTACAGATAAAATGAATGCCGACGCTCAAAGTGTATAAACATATTGACCCCTCCCTTTACTTAAACATTCACCAAAAATCAGGAAATTAATCAATTTTAATGAAAATTGCAGTATTTATCAAATAATGATCGCAGAATATAAGGAACTAATTATTTTTACTTAACTCTTAGTGAAAATGTTTTATTTTGCTTAAATAAAAAAAATACCTTTACTAAACTTATGGTTTTCAGTATTAAATAAAAAACGCAAAAATTTATTTTTGTCTTTTTTTAAATAAATAAAACATCGTAATTTGTAACAATAAAAAATAATTTTTACAGGAACATTACGAAAAAAGCCCCTAAATCCGTATTAATGAATTCGATATAACTCGAAGAAAACTGAACTTCTCGCATACTATTCAGGAAATTAAAGATTCAATTAGATTCCTATTTCAGTCACCTAAATTATTTAGGGTGAAATGAGTTTAGGAATTTATAGCCAAACCTAAATATTTTTTTTGCTTAAAAAATAGCATTAATACAGTAAGTTAGGTCAAATTTGCATAGAATGCTTTGTTTTACGGTTATTGTAAAAATGGAACGGAAATTTGAATTTCGTTTCCTTTTAAATTCGGTAGATTTTTACATTACGTCCAACTCATCGTTCACATTCGATACGTCAACTTTTATAGCTTTTCGGGTATGCTGAGAAGGTTAGGGGTGTCTATTCCGAAAGCCGTTCTTAAAATGGGTAGATTGGAGTGTTTATTCGTTGTAAACGTACCCGATAACATATAAATGTCGACATTTCCAATGTGAATGGTAAGCTGGATATGTAAAAAATAACAAAACGGTAGCATAAACGGAAGCTGCAAAATGGTTGAAAGAAGTTCGTGGGTTCAGGGGTAAATGCCATGCAAACGGTAAATTTGCCCCAAGTTTGACTATCAGATTCGTTGTCAGCGACCTCAATTACCTATAGAAAACAATTTAGAGTGGTCGGTGTTCTGTAGTAGCGTATCTGGATATTTACCTTTTTTTTTCTTGCTTAAAAAAATAGCATTAATACAGTAAGTTAGGTAAACTGACTTTTTCGTTTAAAAATGGAATTATTTCCCTTTCGTTATTAACTTTTTTTTTTTTAAATATTTTGTGTTTTAAATACATAAAGTACAATTGTTGAATGTTACTGTTTTGATTATATTCGTTTGGGGGACAATTAAAAAATTAAGAAAGATTAAAACGGAGCGAAATTTAAGTTTCCGTTCTATTTTTACAACAACCGTAAAACAGCGCATACTCAGCAAGTTTTATCGTAATTTATAAGCATAATGTTGAAACACTAAATCAACATTTTTTTTTCATAATTAATGATGGAAGTATTTTTCTGTTTATTTTCTGAACATCTGTTAAAAAATAATTTTTACATTCTCTTGAAAAAAAGAATCAAACCTTTCTCTACTTTCACCTAACTATTTACAGTGTTAATGTAAAGCATTCATCTGTTCTTTTTATAATAAAAATTCCGTTTTCAAAGAGAAACGTTTACTGCCAAATTTCTTGTAAAAAAGTGCAAGTTTTCCTGAAAAAAACTTTCACCTAACAATTTATGGTAAAAAATTTATCCTTATTTTGGGGGGAAAATAATGTCATAGAGAGAGGAGAGGTGCGAATGAACTCGAAATCCGTTAACCAATTTACGTCATCGACCCACATTCTGCCCCTCTCTGCGTTTGCTTTTGGTCTTACTTGCGGCCGAATTACGTCATCTTATTCCCGGGTTTCATTTTTTTTTGTCGGTCAGGGTTTAAGTTCATTCGACAGTCTGACCCATAAACCGACTTGCGTCATAGGACCAGGTCATCCAATTCCAGGTTCCATGTTTGATGGCCCGGATTTCGAGTTCATTCGCACCTCTCCTCTCTCTATAACACTAACAACTTTTATTGATTAAAAAATTGCAAAAAATAATAAAAGTAAATAAAGGAACAAAATGCAATTTTTCTTGAGGAATTTGTTCCATTTTAACAAACTGAGCCACAGCAACGTGTGGCCAGGTACAGCAAGTATATATATATATATATATATATATATATATATATATATATATATATATATATATATATATATATATATATATATATATACGGTGATTCAAAAGTCTCCATAAACTTTTTTGGTGATTCAAATAAATGAGGAAAGAAATATTGTTTGTTTGTTTTTTTAGTATAAACTAATATAATTAAACGACAGACACTTAGAAATATTCACAAATTTTTTTTCTACAGTATCGTGTGTTATGTCAGTCCCGTGTTTTCTATTAAATTCGTCAGCAATCTTGCAGCTATTTTCAGACATCAGTATGATTTCAATTCTTTGTTGTTTGGTCAATAACATCTTAAAGATACCTAAAAACAAACAAAAAAATAATACAAATACAAAATATAACCAATCAATAAATAATTTATTTATTTGTATGGATACTTATATATAAGTCTCCATACAAATATATATATATATATATATATATATATATATATATCTCCAAGGCATCAATTTTTTTTAATAGGCACAAAAGTGTCAATTTTAGCCTTTTTAACCCTAAAGGCACCCCTAGGGGGGGGGGGCAACCCGGGTTTTCCTGATCTGTTACTTGTTTACTCATATCATGTTCAATGTTTGTGAGAAATTTCAAAAGATTCCAACGCGTAGTTATTCAGAATAGTGGAGACAGACGAACGGACGAACGGACAAGAGTGAACTTACCCCGGACCCATCGCCGCAATGTTGCATCTCTGTGCCTGTTTTACAATTATTCCATTGTAATGTGCTCTGATGAACTCGTTGCACGTGTACCCCTTGGCGTACATATCCCTGACAAACCTGCTTAGCAACAAAATCACACCCCTTTACTGTTGAAGTCCCTAAATTACAGAAAGCTTTCTACTAGTTCTATTTCTAATAGTTTCTAATAGTTTCTTCCCTCGAAGAGCTAGAGTTTGGAACTCCTTTCCTGCAACCTGCTTCCCTGACTGTACCGATATGCAGAAGTTTAAATGTAACGTAAACCGATATCTTGTTAATCTTTCCTAGTCATGGCCCCAAATAGCAGCTCCTTATGTTCAAGTTGCGATATGCCTTGTTAGGGACGAACGTGAGCAATAAAAAAGAGCTAAATCTGAAAATTTATAAGGATCGGTTAATTAGTCTATATGTGAAGTACATACAAACATATATATATATATATATATATATATATATATATAATTTCATAATGATAGTGATTTATGAGGCGTTTAACAAATATATGTTGAATGCTGGTCAGAAACATGTTTTATTGAGTACAAAATTTCAATTTTCAGTCCATATTTTGGAAAGCCAGTTTATTTTATTACCCTTTATTAGCAGAATATGCACTCGTGTATTGGTCGTTGGGTTTTACAGCTGTCAGCAATCGTTGGGTCATTTCGTGCCGAAAGCTGACTTATTCTTCCTGCGCTATTCGTTTATTCATCCATTTGATACAGATAAAACTCGTATTATTATTATTATTATTATTATTATTATTATTATTATTATTATTATTATTTTGCGGATTTTAACACAAAAAAGATAATGAGAAAAATCGAAAGAAATTTTTTTAAAAAAGACATAATTAAGCAAAATATTTCGATTATTTCAAACAAGGTTTGCTTAAATGAAAGAAAAAAAAATGCCTCAATTCACACACTCAACCGTAACTTTATTATTAGCTTTAAATCTCTCGACCAACAGTGATCATCACCTCGTAAACCCATTATTGCGCAAGCATCGAAACACTATTATAGTTATAAAGCTCTTGTATGGAATTCACGTTGAGCCCTCTTTAGGGAGTTTAGAAAAGCAATCAATTCTAGCGCAAATGCAATATTACCACATCCGGTCGTTGAATACTCTCTGACCGTTTACTAGGTATGCCCGTTAATTCAGCATTTACTTTCCCTCAATTTTTGGTCTAATTGATTGGCCCTGAGGAAGAAGCCTACGAAGTTAAGGAGGACTTTGTGACTAGGTCGCATCTCTGGACCAACACTAATTATAATCAAGTAATCAAATATTGTTTAAAATAACAGACCGCTGCTGTTTAAATATACTGTTCTTATTTTTTCGATTTTTCTTACCGTTTCTATGCGAAAACAATAAAATGGATTATCAGGAAAATTCCAGATTCTGCGCCGAATCATCTTCCGGTGACAGGCAAATGAACGGTGGGTTGATAAAACTTAATGTCGGTATCGACAACATGACTTCTTGATTTTCATGCAAAAAATAAGAGCATAATCGCTGACCTAAAAAAAAAAAATAATAATAAAATAAAATAGAATATATCTGTTATTTTAAACAATATTTTTTAAATGAAAAAATCCCGCTTAAATACACGCAACATATATCTATCTTCTATACTCCTATAAATTTAGGTTTTCTTTTTGTGTATTGAATTCATATTAAAAACCCTTTTTTCTATTTATTTAAAAAGAAAATACAACTTATTTATATATAGTCGTGAACTTGCATTCACTAGCAAAAAATCTAGCTAATTTGCATATTCTTTTAAACATTCATTTTAATTAATTTTTTATTATGTTTTCGGTTTTCTTATGGAATGATCATCTTTAGTTAACTATTATAATTATATTAATGCAGATATTCTACATGATTTATACTTGCATAATATTTGCGTAAAAAGTTTATAGTAAACGCAAAACACTTTCCATATACTAGCATTTCAGCCCGGCGTTGCCACGGTGTTTGGATGTGTATGTTGAGCAAAAAAAAAAGTGGTAATAGGAAGGCAGGCTCGAACCCGTACCGCGAAGGAGGAAAAGAACGGGGCCAAAAAACCCTGGCGTCTTTGCTGTTACAACCATCGCCAAACAGGCAGTGACGTCTGTTTAAATTAAGGCTAGACAATCGAGAGGAGATGATGCCTTTCGAAAATATCGGCGAAAATGTGACCCCTCCTGTAGAAAAGTGCCCAATTGAAGGTGATATTAATATTTTTAGACAATTTTTCGATATTTGTCGTCTGAAAGGTCGAACTTAAGAAGGATACTGATCTTGGTAAAAATCCGTCGCCTCTGTCGAAAGTTTTAGGCAGACATACATACAAACATACATACATACATACATACACACATACATACATATATTTATATATTGGTAACTAAAAATTTTCGTCCAAAACGGATTAAAAAGCTTGCCCTATCTCTGAATGCCCTTTATGTAAAATTTCAAATTTTTAGACCAGATATTTTCTGATTAATTTGGTAGAGACTACAGAAGTCAATTTTTTTTTAATTTGACCCCTATTATGACCCCTTAAAATTTATTGTTTTGGGCTCAAATGAAGTTATTAAGCATGATTCATGTCCAAGGAACCTATATCTAAAATTTTAAGTGTTTAGACTCAAAATTGTCGGAGGATTTTGGTAGAGTTCTCAAAAGTTAAATCGTTGAACTTTGATCCCTTAACAGCCAAATTTCTGGCCGAAAACCGATCACAAAGATTTTCCCAAATCTTCGTACCCTGTATATCACATTTCGAATCTGTAGACTTAAAACTGACAAAGTTATTGCGTAGAGAAATGTATACAGACAGACACAGAGATACACGGACACGTTCACTTTTATAGATATACTAGCATGGGTATCCAGCGTTGCCCGGGTGTTTGGAGGTGTATTCTGAGCAAAAAAAAAAAGTCAATTTTTGTAAACTTTGACCCCTATTATGGCCCCTTAACATTTATCGTTTTAGGCTCAAATCAAATTATTAAGGTAGATCAATGTCCAAATAACCTATATCTAAAATTTCACCTGTTCAAATCCAAAATTGTCGGAGGAGTTTGGTAGAGTTTTCAAAGGTCAAATCGTTGAACTTTGACCCCTTAACAGCAAAAATTCTGGCCGAAAACCGATCACTTAGATTTTCCGAAATCTCAGTACCCTATATATCAAATTTCGAGTCTGTAGACTAAAAATTGACAGAGTTATTGCGTAGGGAAATGTACACGGAGAGACACACAGACAGACACACACACAGGCACGTTCAGTTTTATAGATATATAGATAGATAGATGTATACGTATATATTTTTGTTTAAAAAAATTTACCTGGCAAACTTCTTTGATCTACAGACACGAAACTTCATATATAAGCTATTTGAATCCATGCGGAACTTTTTATTTGTGTTTTAGCCGGGGAAAATCCTAACAAAAGTGTGAAAATTAAAAAAAAATAAATTTACCAGGGGAATGTTGAATGCCGGCATTACGAATATGCATGCATAACGTAGTAGCTATTGCTCCCTGTTTTAATTTTTAGCTTTGCAGCAAATATGATTTCACAGTTCAATCATTTACGGCAGAGGCAAAAGTAAATCGGAAGCTAAACGTTTTTTTATACATACAGACACTAGTGCTTCGATACTTACACAATCATGGGTCTATGACGTGATAATTACTGCTGGTCGAGAGATTTGAAACTCATCACAAAGTGACTGAGTATGTGAATTCAGACAATGTTTTTTTTTAAGCAAACATTGTTGAAAATAATGGAAATATTTTGCTCAATCATGTCTCTTTTATTTTCTTTCGATTTTTCGATTCGGGGGTTATTTAAAAAATATTTTAATAGTACTATATATTGGGTATATTATGAGAATAAATACGAAATCTGCATTAATAAAACTATCGTATTTAAGCGTATTTGATTAAGGAACCTACAACTGATTTTATAAAAATACTACCAGAGAGACCTGACCTTGTCTGGGATTCAATCAGGATGAACAAATGTTCAACTCCTTCCATATTTCTATTAGCGTCGAAATCGATGAAATCGACCATTTGTTTAATCAAATCAATAGATTGCATTCTTTACCAAACCTCACCATCGAGCAGTTTAGCGGAAGGAAGTTTCACATTCCTCTCCACAATAACTTCGTCTCCAATACATTGTAGTCTACATTGCACTGTAGAGAATCTACTGTTGATTTTATAAAATTATCTGTAAATAATGACTGATAAGTTTAAAATGCAAAAGTAAAGTATCATGGGTCAGTTGTGCTCTAAACAGAAACAGACATTTTCAATGCGCCCCTGTCGTATCAAAGAACCAACTGTTCATTTTATTTAATTATTTTTACTTAATCACTTAAATTAAAGTTAAACGTACAAAACTTAAGTACTATGGTTTACTTGTGCTCTAAAATTAAACATTAATTTTGAACGCGCCCCGTCTTATAAAATAATCTACAGTTGATTTTATAGACTGTGCCTTTCTGCTTGCGCGGCGATAAAACTTCGCAAATGCACTTGTGATGTTCGACTGTATAAAAGCGTTAGTTTTAATCAAAATCCGTCTTCCTCATTTAATCGGATTTTTTCGATTATATATTTTCGATATTATCGGACGCATTCCGATACAAAACCTACGTAAGAACCCTCCCTGGCACATCTAGTACTTTCCTGTGAAATGAAAATAAGAATTCGACCAGCCATTTCCGAGTTCATGGAGAACGAACTCATACAGAAATATATTTCCAGGATGGTATCTGGAAACGCATTAATTCACTGATAGAAATGCACTCCTAGTCTTAGTTAAGATATGCATCCAGAAGAAGGTAATTTTGATGACGTCGGCAGCAGGATCTTGCATGACCATAGAGGAGAATGAATCTCCAGCAGATCAACGGTTCTATGGTATTAAAAGTTAGGTTATTCGACTACAGCCATGCGGATAACTGAACGACAACCGATAGGTTCAAATAGGCGACTCAGATGCCATTGCGCTAGGGAAGTTGAGGGCAATCCACCTCATTTATTCTGCCAAATTCAAAATTATGCAATGTCTTCAGAGGAATCGGACCAACAGTAGACCGAAGCCTATGGAGAACACTAACCATGATTTCATCTACGGCATGGAAAAATGCCACTATATAAAAAGAAGGCATATAAAGTACAGCAAAAAAGAAAGTCCGCACGTGTCATTTTTTTCAAAAACAGCAAATTTAAACTAATTTGAATGTAACTGTTTAAACAACTGGCAATGTCAAGAGGTTCCTGGAAGACCATGATATTCCATGTTTGGATTGGCCTGCACAATCTCCAGACCTCAATTCTATCGAAAACGTATGATACGCAATGATAAAATTTCAAATCTGGAAGAACTTTGGACAAAGATTAAAGAGAAGTGGGACGCTCTTCCAGCGGATTATTTCCGCAGACTAATTAAAGAGAATGCCCCAAAATTTGTAGGCTGTCAAATTACAGAAAGACTATGCTACTAAATATGAACTATTTCACTGTGTTCCTCTTGCATTTGTGTTGCATTAATGTTCTAAATTTACATTTGAGTAACAATTTTACATTATGCGGAGTTTCTTTTTGTCGTCTTGATTAGAAGTTATTTGACGCGAACACTAGGATATTTCAATTAAAAGTCAAATATGAATATGCGAAATTATAGAGGAATAAAAGGCGAGTTAAATAATATATAAGTTGTTTAAACAGTTACGTTCGATTTAGCTTGCATTTGGGGTATTTGAAAAATGGCGAGTGCGGATGTTCTTTTTGTCGGCACTGTATATTCCAGATTGAAATATTCAAAATATTAGAATCATTGCATTCCAACAGCGATCGTTGATAGTGCTCAATGAAAGGGAGAAATTTTATAATTTTTATTTCCTTATAGTAAATGCAGTCATATGTTTTTTACGAGGTGCAGACCGTTTAGAACATTATTGATCTTATCAGGCAATTTTTATTTCGGATTCAAGAAGAGAAAACATTTATACACGCCTAACGTATAGCATTTAATAATCTTTAAACCCTGCTATACGTTAGACATGGAAAAATATTTTCTCTTCTAAAATGAAAACAAAATTCAATTTTTTAAATTTTCAAAATTTTTTCTCACCTGATGATTTACTTAAACGAAATAAAAAATTATATATATATATATATATATATATATGTGCATATATACATATATATATGTATATATACATATGTATATATACATATATATATAATATATATACACATATATATACATATATATATGTATATACACATATATATATATGTATATATACATATGCATATATACATATATATACATATATATACGCACATATATACATATATATACACATATATATACATATATATACATATATATGCATATATGTCCATATATATTCATATATATATATATACATATATATGCATATACATACATATATATACATATATATACATACATATATATACATATATATACATATATATACATATATATATCCATATATATACATAATATACCGATATATATATACATATATATACCCATATATATACATCTATATACCCATATATATACATCTATATACACATATATATATATATATATACATCTATATACCCATATATATATACATCTATATACCCGTATATATATATATATATACATATATATACCATATATATATATATACATATATATACCATATATATATATACATATATATACCCATATATATACATATATATATACATATATATATACATATATATACCCATATATATATACATATATATATATACCATATATATATATACATATATATACCCATATATATATACCCAAATATATATATATACCCATATATATATATACCCATATATATATACCCATATATATATATATATATACCCATATATATACCCATATATATATATATATATATATATATATATATATATGTATATATATATATATATATATAAAGAATTAAATACGTATTGAATACGTTTGAAGCCAAAACTGCAACGCGAAATTGTTTTTATAAAATAAACGAGTGTTTATTTTTTAAGAAATATATTTCGGAGTAAAACTCCTTTGTCAATCTTTTTTTTCTCTTTTTCTTCGCCATGATGTCGAGTGGAAGAAAGTTCGATGAAAAGTCCACGTGATGTTTTAAACTGCGGGGGGGGGGGTTATGAAGTCGGATAGGAACGTGTACTCGCGAGGTTGGAAAATCTGTGTATTTTTTTGTTTATATCCGTTAGAAGCGCTGAGTGAAAATTAAAGAATAAAATACGTATTGAGTACGTTTGAAGCCAAAACTGCAACGCGAACAACCCCGCAGTTTACAACATCACGTGGACTTTTCATCGAACTATCTTCCACTCGACATCATGTGGAAGAAAAAGAGAGAAAAAAAGGATTGGCAAAGGAATTTTACTCCGAAATATATTTCTTAAAAAATAAACACTCTTGCATAATTTGACCCGGATTCTCGGGAATTCCCATCAAGCATTGATCTGGCGAGACCGGCAATCATCGGTTTAAACCGAGCGTTCTAACAGACGCTTTAAAAACAAACAAACCGGAAAAAATACAATTGTAAATAATCAAAAGTAACAAAAACCTAACTTTAAAGGATTGAACACACTTTTCTTTATATATATATATATATATATATATATATATATATATATATATATATATATATATATATATATATATATATTGCAAAATATTTATCAACAAAAAGTTTGTCTTTTTTTCCTTCCAGAAAAGATGAAAGTTTTACGTTTTTTCACCGTAAATTCTTAGGTGTAAATAAAAGTTTTTTTTTTTTGCTTATTTTTGCAAGACTTTTGTTCAGTCAAGTTTTTTTTTGGGGGGGGGGGAAGTCCACAGAAATTATATATATATATATATATATATATATATATATATATATTTGTTTTTTTGTTTAAAGAAAATACGTAAAAATATGTTTACGAAAAGAGTAAATTGTTAGATGAAAGTACAGGAAACAAATTTTTTTTCAATAAAACTTAATATTTTAATTTAATTTTAGTTTTTACGGCTGTTCATTGCCGGTGGAAGAACTTTCTCGAGATTAGGATATTTCCTTAGGATTTCTTTTTTCTTCTGTCGACTGTTCAACGGCCATCGACGGCAAAGAGGGGGAGATAGGGTGAAGGAAATGTGTAAGTGTCCTCCGATATAATACCGAATTCCCTTCGCATATTTTTAAGGGTAGCCATTTCGGACGCCCATAAATAAATCATTTTTACTATTGTTAGAATCTCAACTGGTGGAGAGGGTATCACACACTTCTTTTTTGGGGCGATTACATTTACATGTTATCATCTGTTCTTTTATTTTTGAAATTTTTGTGTGTGGGGGGTGTGTATCGACGTTACCCACGATGAAAATGATTAATATACCTAGTATAGTAGGTGTGTTCATTACGGAACTTTATATCGACCCTGCCAACGCCGGGTATCCATGCTAGTATATATATATATATATATATATATATATATACTTGTATATGTGTATATATATATATACTTGTATATGTGTGTATATATATATTTGTATATGTGTATATGTACGTATATATATGTGTGTGTGCGCGCGCGCGCACACACACACACACACATATATATATATATATATATGTGTGTGTATGTGTGTGTGTGTTACTTGGTTTTTTTTTTGCGATACGTTTTAAACGAATTCAATTATTTACGAAATGCGAGTTGGGAATAATTCTCCTTTAACCAATTTGGTACCCCCATATAGGGAGCGGCATATATATTGTTTTTTTTTTTTATAATTTTTTGATAGGCGAGCGGTAAGTGTTTAGGCTCCTTACCATGGGGTCCCGATTTCGAATCTTGCTAGATTCAGCTACTCTTATGAGTCGTTGACGACGAAACACATGTCAGTGGATAATTATATTTTAAAAACAATATATATATACCGCTTCCTATATGGGGGTACCAAATTGGTTAAACGGAAAATAATTCCCAACTCGCATTTAGGAAAAACTGCACTTTCGTAAATAATCAAATTTGTTCAAAACGTATCGCAAAAATAAATACAAATAACATCTAAGTAAATTGCGATATACCTAAACAGTCGTGCCGGATGGGCGAGCGGTAAGAGTTTAGGCTTGGGATCCCGATTCCGAATCTCGCTAGATTCAGACACTCTGATGTGTCGTAGACGATGACACACGTGCCAGTGGATTGAGTACTTTCTTAATTTTTTTTTATATTAATTACCATTTCTACTGGATATATATATATATATATAAATATATATATATATATATATATATATATATATATATATATATGAATAAAAAAAAAAACCCTAAAAGAGTAAAAACAAAAATAAAATCAACGTTTCGTCCCCATTTCAGGGGGCATCATCAGGATTTCTAGGCGAGAACTAAACTTCTCCTCTTTCGCATGTGATATGACCGTCTTCCTGTACATTCTCGCCTAAAAATCCTGATGATGTCCCCTGAAATGGGGACGAAACGTTGATTTTATTTTTGTTTTTACTCTTTTAGGTTTTTCCTTTTTATTCACATAACGTCTAAAGCATCGTTTATATCTTGCTTTATTTTATTCATATATATATATATATATATATATATATATATATATATATATATATATATATATAGTAATTAGTAATTTATAAAATATATATGGCGATTAAGCTACACTGAATATTCGGCGTTTCATCCACTCTAGGATTCGTCAGGCTTATGCGCGAATTCTGTGGTTGTTTATCGTTTTTATATGGTCCCCTTCCTGAACAGGTTTAAACAACCACAGAATTCGCGCATAAGCCTGACGAATCCTAGAGTGGATGAAACGCCGAAAATTCAGTGTAGCTTAATCGCCATATATATTTTATAAATTACTAACTAGCTCTACCTACGTATTGAGCACTTTTGAAGTAAATACTTAAAGTTTACGCATAAATCTATACTTTCGTATATTAATTTATGTGAGTAAATGAAGTTATATATATATATATATATATATATATATATATATATATATATATATATATATATATATATATATATATATATATATATATATACAAATTATTACAAAAACCAATGTTCCCATAAAAAGTATTTGGATTTTTAATATTAAAAAAAATCTCGATCCAAATGAAAAATTAACATCCGTTAGCAGGAAGTCGAGAAATAAATACCATTTCGAATCGATAATTGAATTTTTCACAACTATTTTTACAGCTGGTATTTCCAAATATGATATATATATATATATATATATATATATACATACATATATATATACATATATATATATATATATATATATATATATATATAAAATATGTTTTTAACTCTTTTTCAAGATGTTTTTAACATGTTTTATTAATCATTTTTTCATATATATATATATATATATATATATATATATATATATATTGGACTTTTTATTTTGATCGAGATATTTATCATTAGAAATCCGACTCCTATTTGTGGGAACAATGACTCTTGTGATAATTTCATATATATATATATATATATATATATATATATATATATATATATATATATATATATATATATAGTAAAACTGATAATTAGTAAAAACCCGAAGAGAGTGCTCAATACTATTGCAGAGCAAATATGTTGGTTTTTTATTATCTTTTTATCTGTTTGGTTACATATGATTCGGATGTTGGACCACGTTTACGATCCAACAGCCTGTAAGGTCTGACGAGGCTGTTGGATCGTAAACATGGCCCAACATTCGAGACATATACAACCAAACAGATAAAACGGTAATAAAAAAATCAAACCTGTGTGTGTGTGTATGTGTGTGTGTGTGATATATATATATATATATATATATATATATATATATATATATATATATATATATCACAATTTTAAATACCAGATGTATTAAAAAAGACGTGTCGGCAAATTCAAATTAATGTGTAAGTCGCATAAAAAAGTAAATTTGGACATAAAATGACCCAACGATTATTGACATGCCGTAAAACAATAGCAATAAAACTAGCTAAAATCTAACTAATTGGGATATAAACGACTGCCTCGCCCACCGATTTTTGACTTCAAGCATCTCTACAATTTCAAGCGGAACGAAACTGTTAGAATATAACTGCCTAAAAAGAGTTTATCGATTCCCTTACGTCGCAATTCCACACACGTGCAGAACATAATGCCGCTTGTGTGTGGTAAAAAAAAAAGTGTTGATGTTTGATTTATTTAGATGATGATGGCGATTTTAAGATGATTTATGAGTTTTTAAGCCAGAGGTCAACAAGCGATATTATTTGCTTTGCAAAGTGCAATTAGAGAATTATTGCTTAGGGAGTATTTTTCAATAGGCATTCATCAGAAAATAAATAATCCAATGAAACGATATCAAAATAGCAAATCAGGTACTAATCCAGTTTATGACCTAATCTTCGGCAACTTCTAGTCGCAATCTTCGTGCGGGTTACGGAAACAGCCGAAAGATGCCGAAACGAAAACTGCAAGCTATAATTTAAAAAATCAACGTTTCGGCATTTCTACACATTGAGATCTTTTTTTAATAGAAAGCCATTTTTAACATGGGGAAAAGGGAGATTAGTTTTTCACGTTGACATTGCGTGTTGAGAGCTATTTTCGGTTTAAAATTTTCTTCACGGTTTAATGAATTTAACGCTTTCATTGAAATGTGTCGTCTTCTGATAGCTAATTGGCTAATCGCTTCTGGATTATCCGACTGCATAACTTGTCTGCCGGAAAGTACCAACGAACGTTACGAGAAGATTTGGTTCTCAACTGGAAAATAAAACGGAAAGTAAGACGACAAAAAGAAGAAGAGAAATTAATACAAATTTAATCAACATGCTATAACTTCTGCCATTTTTTACGGGCTAAATCTAGTACTCACACACGCACGCACGCGCACACACACACACACAACCATATATATATATAGTGAGAGATGTGTGTGTATATATATATATAGATGTGTATATATATATATATATATATATATATATATATATATATATATATATATATAACTACTTCGTTTAGTCACATAAAATTAACATACGAGAGTATAAATTTATGCGTAAACTTTAAGTATTTACTTCAACAGTGCTCAATACGTATGTAGAACTAGGTAGTAAGTTCTGAGGAATCCAAGCTTGGATGAAACGCAGAATATTCTGTGTAGCTTAATCGCCATATATATTTTATAACACACTATATATATATATATATATATATATATATATATATATATATATATGTTTTATTTTTCATTATCGTATTTTTCTGTTAAGTTACATTCTTGTTTCATGACCGTTTTTTCCTCAGACACGCACAGCTGTCCTGTAGCCTCCTCAGACCGTTTCTGTAAAAGTCTGAGGAAGCTACATGACGGCCAAAAAACGGTCGTGTAGCTGAAACAAAAATGTAACTTAACAGAAAAATACGGTAATAAAAAATAAAACGCATATTTGCTCTACAACAGTATTGAGCACGTTCTTCAGGTTTTTATTAATTACCATTTCTACTATATATATATTATACATATATATTATATTATATATATATTATATATATATATTATGTATATATGATATATATATTATATATATATATTATATGTTATATATATATATATATATATATATATATATATATATATATATATATATATATATATATATATGTTTAGGATGACCCAAAAAAACTGGCCCTAACTAGAATTAGGCCCCGTTTCTTAGTGTTTTGTCCGAATAAAACGAAACTTTTGTCATAACTAGTTTATTATATTCAAAACATCACATCAAAACACTAGGGTCTTTGGCTTTCTTTTCTCCGTTCTACAGCATATGTTCTAGATGGCCTCCATTTAGCTTTTGTTTTTTTGGGGTCACCCTGTATATTGCTTAAAATATAATTATACACTGACCCGTGTTTCTTCGTCTACAACTCATAAGAGTGGCTGAATCTTTTGAAATTTTAAATCGGGACCCCATGCTTAGAAGCCTAAACCTCTACG
This sequence comes from Euprymna scolopes, assembly GCF_053919585.1. Taxonomy (NCBI): domain Eukaryota; kingdom Metazoa; phylum Mollusca; class Cephalopoda; order Sepiida; family Sepiolidae; genus Euprymna; species Euprymna scolopes. The sequence goes on from NC_136517.1 coordinate 38,211,278, forward strand.
CCTGGGTTATCGACTGCTGGATGTATCGCATTTTATATAGATGCTATTTTTGTGTTAGCGATACTTTTGAATAAATTCAATTATTTATACGAAAGTGCATCTTTACTTCAATGTAAGCTGGGAATAATTTGCCCTTTTACGAATATAGTACACTCAAATGGGGAGGGACATATTTATTGTTTAAAATATAATTATCTACTGATAATTTAATCATCTACATCTTATCAGAGTTGCTAAATCTAGTGAAATTTGAAATCAGAAGCCTAAACCTCTACCTCTGGATTATCTCGCGCGACTGCTGGATGTATCGTGTTTTATGTGGATGTTATTTATTTGTTTTTATTTGCGATACTTTTCAATGAATTCAATTATTTATACGAAAGTGTATTTTTACCTAAATGCTAGTTGGGATTAATTTTCCCTTTTACCAGTTTGGTACCCCCAAATGGGGAGCGGCATATATATTGTTTGAAATATATTTACACGTATTTCATCATCTAGGATTCATCAGAGTGGCTGAAGCTAGCGAGATTTGAAATCAGGACCCCATGCTTAGAAGCCTAAACCTCTACACCTGGGTTATCTCGCGCGACTGCTGGATGTATCGCCTTTTATTTAGATGTTATTTATTTGTTTTTGTTACTTTTAATACTTTTGAATGAATTCAATTATTTATACGAAAGTGCGTGTTAACGCGTATGTAAACGTGTGTAACGTTTCATATTTATCTATAAGTATAAAAGCGAAAATGTATGTATGTATGTATGTGTGTTCGCCTTTTCTGTGTGTCTACAAAAGGCTTCTTTCAGAGAAGCGGTCGGTCGGTTCATAACTTTTTAAAACTTTTTATATCACATACAAATCGAAATATCTCACATTTAACAACGAAGCTCGTCTGTCTATTTAATTTGCTCGATTTCGGGAAGATAAATATTCAATATTTGTCGCTCGCCGCATGTGGGTTTGTCTTTTTCCTAACATCTTGAGGGCGAGGAAAAAAACGTTCAGCAGTAAATGAAATCCCGCAGTCAAACTGACCTCATTAACTCATTAAAACGAGCACCTGCTAAATCCAAGTAATTAAATAAATTCAAACGTGTTTCAGGAAGCATGTCGCGGTGGGGCAATTCTTAACGTCGCACTTTTTTTTTCACAACTTTGCCTCAACAGTTCGGGTTCGATCCTCATACTTACTTTTTTTTTATCCCCACCAAACACCCCGGCAACGCCGGGTACCCCTCGCTAGTATAATTATAAAACTCAAATCGTCTTGTTTGCTTGGTGTTTAAACCATCTTCCCGATCCCGATTTAAGAATCCGAATTAGGATATCTGCTTTCGTGCAAACACTTAATACATACAGACGAAATAGGCGAGATTTATTAATTAACAACAGATAACGATCTGACAATTGGTTAAAAGAAATAAATCTAAAAAAAAAAAATAAATAAATTTACGTGATTTTACAAAAATCTTTTCTTTGCCCAATATATATTTGTGCGTGATTAAAACATATTTCTTCTCCAGTTCCGGTTTAAGAGTCTGGTTTAGAGTCTCCGGTTTCACGCAAACACTTTATACATACAGACGATATGAGCGAAATTTATTAATTAGCAACAAATAGCGATAAAAGAAAAAGTTACTTTTGCATTTAACGACCAGCGCTGCTGAAATGATAACATTATTATTTAGAAAGCTACTATTTAATATGGGAGGTGTAGGGTGTTTTAGAACTATTCTGAACTTTCACCTAACAATTTACTTAGAAAAGATATCATAAAACTTTAATCTAACTTGAAAATAGCGAGAATCGTTAAATGCAAAAACATCTTGAAAAAATCGTAAATAAATAAATAATTATAATTATTATGGTGGGTAGATCGAACTTTTCTCAAAGTGAAATTTGCAAAAAAAAAAAAAAAATGTAAAATAATAATAATGATGAGGAGGGGGGGGTGAAGGTGCCACCGTCAAATCGGATCTGTAAATCGGTTCTGAAAATGGATTATCGATTTACTAAAACGTTCTATGTGAAACTGAATTCCCTCCCAAATCGTTAAATATTTTTCATTTTTTTTTATAATCTGGTAGCCTATTATGCAATAATTCGTAGACATAGTTAAAAAAGTAAAAAAAGTTGTAAAGGGTACCCATTCTTCATGTGCAACTGCATATATTTAAAAAAAATATTTTCTTTACCCAAGTTGTGCGTGATTAAAACTAAAACTTGATTTTAAAAAAAAAGATACATTTTTCATGTCCAAAATGATTTCTTTATGATTATTTTATTTGTATTTTTCATTGCAAGTTGGAATTGTTTTCAAATAAAAACAAAGCAAATATGTTTTACTAATGTAAAAAAAAAAAATACTTGATCAATTTACATATTTAATAAAAAAAATATCGGTTTTTATTTTAATCACATGACCCAGCATAGTTTACCTCCTAAAAAGTAATCAAAATCTACTCTTTGCGGACTAATACGTTTCAACGGCCTTTAAAGATATGAAAAAAGTTCGTTTAAACTAATTAAAATTTAAAATTTTAGCGTGGGGTGGGGTGGGGTCACTTTCCTATATAAAGTTAACGTAAAATGAGACACCGACGTAGCGAGACATGGAACCGTTAACATTTTTTGATCGTGGCAGGGTAGGGACAGAAAGAAGAAATGGGTGGGGTGTGTCTCAAGTTCTAAAAATTAAAAAAAAAAATACCTATAAACGTGTGTAGGGAGGAAATTTAATTTTTTCTTAAGATTTGCTTTGAAAAGTCTTACCGATATTACTTAATCAGTTAATTATTATTTCCTGATATTTTAAAGACAGTTAACACGCACCCCCACACCCACCCACACACACACACACACACACACACACACACACATCTAGGATGGACATGTACAATGCGCACTCCCTTCTTGTATTATTTCCTTTCCGTTTTTTTTTTTTCATTTTTTCAGCAACTTACACCTCTTTTATGTAAAGAATGTATTATTTAATCTAAAGGCAATTTATTTTCCAATGGATTCCGCATTGTTTTCACTGGTTGCCATGTTTGTTTCCGTGCGTGCGTACATTCAGTTTTTTTTTGTTTGTTTTCGCTCGCGCGTGCATTCTATTTTTGCGCGTTTATGTATTCATTCTGTATACTCACTTGCAATTTTATACATTAATTCTGTATACGCACTATTCCATAGCTAGCTATAGCATATACATATCCAACGGGTCATGGGTAGTGTAGTATATATATATATATATATATATATATATATATATATATATATGTATATATATATATATATATATATATATATATATCAAACGTTGCACACGTTTACACACGCGTTAACTTGTAGACACCTTTGGTTCCCACACGTTGTAGCAGAATACGTCGCAAGGAACATAAGACACGTAATAGCTAGAAGTCTTTTTTTTTTTTTTGTCACAAGGACATTTATTTTCGGGCTCTCTCCCGAATAAAACGTAATCATGCTCCTTCCCTCCGACCTCTGTCCTCTCGAACGTCCTTCACGTCTCTAACGTGATCTCTCTCATTTTTATTGTATACTTTTTCTTTGTCAATAGCGTGGCGTCATTTTGCAAACGGCCCGGTATTTGTATATGGCAGCTATACGCGCGTTCGCGCTCTGTTACACACACACACGCATACACACACACATATACATACATATACATATATATTATGTGTGTATGTAGTGATATAATATATCGTTTATTATTAAGTGTTCAATAGTTGTTTTAATATTAATAAAATAATAATTGTAATAATACGTGGTTTCCATAGTAAATACAAAAAGATAAAGCAAAGGGAAATAAAACTCTTTTTTAATGATGTGTTTTAAAATAAACAGGATAGTGTGTTACTCTTTAATGGGTAATTATGAGTGAAAGAAGCGTTGCGGATGATGTTAGTGTTTTTTATGATGTCTCTTATATAAACAAACTAGCGGGAGTACCCGGCGTTGCCCGGTGTGTGGAGGTGTAGTAAGAAACCCCGGGTTGGGGGTGGGGGGAATTTGTAGCAGACAAGGGAAAACAAAACAACAGGAGGCAGTTTAAGTAAAGAGAGGTGTTTAAAAAAAAAAGTAGTAGTAGGCAGGCAGGCTCGAACCCGTAACGCGAAGGTGAAAAACAAAACGTGATGTCTTTGCCGATGCGTCCATAGCAAAACCTGAAGTCGCAAACGTCGAAATTAAACGTAGTCAATGTAACGATGACGATGACTTGCTAAAATGTTGGCGAAAAAAAGCGACCACCCCTTCGTACAAAACTTCCCAGCTGTTGGTGAAGGAATGAATGTTTTTAGCCAATTTTTCGATATTTGTTGTCCGAAAGATCGATCTTGAAAACAATATCGATCTTGTGAGGATCCATCGTGTGTGTTACACCTCATCTACTTTACCACGAGAATGTACCTGCTCACAACGCCTTTACAAGTAAACAAAAGTGCCTGGAAAAAAATGTTGAAACATCCACCCTTTTCATCTGATCTTGCTCAGCGTGGCTTTTCTCTGTTTCCCCAATTTGAAGGGGAGAAATTTCAAATTGCCCCGATGTCATCAGGAGAGACGTAACGGCGGATCTGTGGGACATCAAAGTAGAATCCTGTGATGGAATCATGGGAAAATGTATAAGACTCGGGAAGAGTTATGTTAAATAGGTCAATCATTTATTTCATTGTTTTGAATTTAAATATTTTTTATAGAAGTTTCCGTTTTTTTTTTCTTTGCTTGGAGAGAAGAGCAGTGTTATTCTGATACTATACTTCAACATTTCTGTCCTTGCTTCAGTGAAAAAGAGATCCTTTCAGACTGAGGCAATTAAAATTTTTGTTCTCGTCTAGATTGCATTGCTTTAATTTGGGTGTTGAATTTTTCCTCTACGTAAAAAAAAAGCACGACGTTTTGTCAAATTCGTCTAAAGATATGAAGAGATGGAAAATAAATAGAAACCCGAATTTTGTTAATTTTAAAAACATGACCCCCCTCCCCCCCCAAAAAAAATCCGAAAACTCGAAAAAGTGAGAGAAATACGTAAATTAGTCACGAATTAAAAAGAACTTGAGCGCCTATATATTTAAGTACCCTGTATATAAAATTTCGAATCTGTAGACTTAAAATTGACAGAGTTATTGCGTAGGGAAATGTACACAGACGCACAGACACACAGACACACACAGCCACTTTCACTTTTATATATATATATATATATATATATATATATATATATATATATATATATATATATATACATCTCTTTTCTCCACATTAAAAAAATGACCCTGGTATCTAACTCTGTCCCGTGGGGAGGCATATAGGTATATATATACATCTCTCTCTCTCTCTCTCTCTCTCTCTCTCTTTGTTTCTCACGAGTAGCCCCCTATTTTTTATGGGGACGTATTTATTATTTTGTTATTATTAAATACTAGCGGGGGGTACCAGGTGTTGCCTGGGTGTTTAGAGGTGTGTGTCCTCAGGCGGGGGGGCAATCAAAACATAAGAATGAACGAAGTAAATATTTTTAAATATTAAAATGGTAAAACTTAAAAAAATCGAAAAAAACCCACCCCAACGTAAGGCAAACGAACGATGTTAAATGTAAAAATGGGGGAAAAAAAACAAAAACAGCCAGTCGCGGGGCATGTTATTTGCCAATGGAATCAGATATGGCTTCGCGACCAAGTCCCAATCTCTCGACCGGCGGTAATCGTGACGTCCTGAACCCATGACACCCGAAATGTAGAAAACACTAGTGTCTGTATAGTATTAAATATAATTAGATTGATGAGAGAGAGAGAGAGAGAGAGAAAGAAAGAGAGAGACAGTATGAGAGAGATAAATGTATACATATGATGTTTTTGAATTAAGAGCCTCCCCTACACACACACACACACACACACACACACACACACACACACACATACACATCTTCTATTATATAAAACTCAATCGTCGGTTTGTGTGGATGTATGTATGTATATATATTTGTATGTCTGCCTAAAACTTTCTACAAACGCGACGGACTCTTACAAGATCGGGGTCGTTTTGTAACTCGTACCTCGGACGACAAATATCGAAATATTGGCCCAAAACGTTAATTCCTTCACCCTCAACTGGTCATTTTTCTAAAAGGAAGAGTCAGTTTTTGCGTCTCTATTTTCGCAAGTAATATTATCGGTTGGATTGACTACGCTTAATTTCAACGTTCGGAACTTCCGGTCGGGCGATGGAGACATCGGCTAAGACTTCTATTTCTTGTTCTCTTTCGGTGGAGGATCAGTCCTTCTCGACTGAGACAATTTTTTATTTTTGTACCCTTTCTCCACGTTAAAAAACGACCCTGGTGTCTAACTCTGTCCCGTGGGGAGGCATAGTAAATAGGGACATCACGTTTTGTTAAACTTTTTTCTCCTTCCCGTTATGGGTTCGAGCCTGCCTGCCTACTACTACTTTTTTTAAACACTGTATACTGTTGTTTTGATCCCGTCTGCTACTACTTTTTTTACACCCCCACCGGGGTTGCTTATTACATCACCTACACATACCCGAGCAACGGGCAACCCCGCTACTATTATTTTGAGCCCCCCCCCAGGTATTTTTTTACTACACCACCTGGGCAATGCCGGGCAACTCCGCTAGTATATATATATATATATATATATATATATATATATATATATATATATATATATATATAATTATTTTCTACTATAATAATTAAATACCTACAGACACTAGTGTTTCATCCTTTCGGGAATCTTCAGTACAGGGTGTCACGATAAATACCAGCTGAACGATTCGAACCCCGTATCACGAGACATCTCTGGCTCGATTAGCGGAGACCTAATCCATTCGGCTACAATTAACCGCTTGAAATAACGTTGAATTTAAACATCTTAATTTTTTAAATGTTCATTTACGTCAGTCAGACAGTGATCTAATCGTTATACGATGATCTACGCATATATATATATATATATATATATACATATATATATATATATATATATATATATATATATATACATACATATATATATATATATATAGATAGATAGATATATTGTAATAAATGAACCATAATAAAGATATAATCTTTAACGAAACGAACACATCAAGATAATAATATTTCTACACGCTTAAGAGAATCAATTTATATAATAAAAAAAGATGAGCAATAAAAGTTACATAGAAAATTAATAATAAGCATTTAGCCATGACCTGAATAATTTCTTCTCCTTTTCCTTTTTTTTATTATTTTGATGTTATAATAAAGTTCTATATAACGGTTATTCCTCATATATATAACTAGCAGAGTAGGGGTTCCCAGCTTTGCCCGGGCGTAAAATACGCTTAATTAGGATATTTTAATCTGTTCAGATTTCGTATATATTAATATAGAGTCGTGATTTCAAAAGTAAAATGAAGAGTATTAGGGTTCCATCAGCTAGAATCGAAACCTAAAGCAAAACTCTAGCATTCAAAGCTAGTGACGTTACCACTGTAACAATGTGATACGCATATGTACTAATAAAAAATTAAGAAATTAAAGATAAACTAAGATAAATGCACAAAATGTACTACAATTTTTCAATTTTGACCCATTTTCCACCTCTTAAAAACTATTTTAACCGGCTAATGACCAATGAAAGAACGGCCCGTAAAACAATCCAATCATTTGAGACCCTTAGCGCTGCTCTGCGACTTTTAGTTTCGGGAGAGATAGAGTTTGAAAATATGGAAACAGACAGACAGACAGAAATATATATATATATATATATATATATATATATATATATATATATATATTGACGCAAGCGTAAAGCATACACATTACGTTGAACAACGCTTACAAAGCTACAAATTTTTATTTTGACTCCTGACGGGAGACTTTTTTGTTTTGTTTCCCAGATCTGAATTCCCTTTATATCAATTTCAAGTCTCTGGAGCAAAAAACTGACAGAGTAGTTCGGTAGATATACAAAGATATATAGTCTAAATGCAGCTCTAAATGCCATGCAATTATGCAGAATGTAGAAAATATGCACAAATAGAACAGTGTGTATTCGTGAACTGAAACTAATCATGCAATAAGAAACCTGAAAAAAAAAAAAAAAAACGAACTGTGGCTTGATAAAAGTTCGTTTTTTAAAGAAATATGCAAATTAGCAATACGTTTTGAGTAGACAGATACATAACTTTATATATATTAGATATATAATTATAATGGAACAATAATTAGTCTTTATACATACAGATACTTGGGTATCATGCTTACGTAATAATAAGTGTAAGAGATGACAATTCCAGTCGGTCATGTGATTCGAACCCAGCTACGAAGTCATCTTTTTTGCTCTATTTGCTAAGCCTTTACCTCAGGTCCACCATCAATTGCCACGGGAATGAAATCTAACGTCAACCCCGTCAACCTCGTTTCACATACACGGCTGCTTATATTTCTATGCATTATTTAGAACAAACCCACATTTAAAAAGGTTTGCTATCAAAAAGTAATTGAAAATGCTGCGTCGATATGTACTTTGTGCGAATGTGTCAAACATCTCTCTCTCTCTCCCTCTCTCTCTTTCGATAGCGCGCGCTCTCTCGATGTATATTAAATACATTTATTTCATTTAACGCCACCACTAAACCCCTGTTACACCCATATATATATATATATATATATATATATATATATATATATATATATATATATATATATAATGTTTTTCAGTTATTTTGTTCCTTTTTTTTTCATTCCCTGTGAATGAGCCATGTCTCTTTCCAACCCCAAACTCTAAGGGGCCCCCGGCCCCCAGTTCAAACTTGGACATCGCTTCGTATACGCATGCGTAAGTAGACTGGTCGAGACAGTCCGTCGCGCCATTACAGACAGTCAGGCTCCATGGCTGTAGTCGGGCCAACGACAACGTCCCCGACTTACACGGATTGGATGTCACCAATATTACTCATTCATTCATTCTGGATGTTAATATCGCTTTTATTATTATTAGTAGTAGTTGTATTATGTGGTTGATTTTGTGTTATTATTATTATTAGTGTTTTTCGTATTTTCCATATTCGTTAACCGTTTCTATTATTTCAATGTTTTAATACTTGTTTAAGCTTTTGGGGTTTAACCTTTTTATCAGACACTTGTTTTTACCTTTAGATCGACGTTATAATACTTTAATTTTTTTTAATAAATCTTATTCATCTATTTATGGATCTATATATGTATATAAAGTACTAGCGTTCGTGTGTTTGTCTGTGTGTGCAAGTCCCCATGTTTAAAGGAAATAAAGGCGATATGTGTGTACACATCTAATGGTCAAGAAATATTATTTTTCTATTTTTTTTTTATTATTGCCCATGATAGGATACTTCTGTCAAAGGAAACAGTATTTATTTGCTTCCCCACTGAGCAAATTAGGCACAAGGCCGTTTTTTAATGTGGAGAGAGAGAGGGAGGGAGGGATCCAGCTCCCGAGAGGTGGGAAATGGGAGCTGGATAGTAACTGTGGTCTGTAGGGTGATCCCTACCTTGACCAAGTTCAGATATGTGGGATTACCCCCACATATGGTCTTTGCTAGTCATAGCTAGTCATTGCTTGCAGCATCTGTCGGAACAGATACTACACTTTGATCCCGGCCAAAAGGCCGGGCGGACCTTCTGTCGAAGGAGACAGTATTTATTTGCTTCCCCACTGAGCAAATTAGGCACAAGGCCGTTTTTTAATGTGGAGAGAGAGGGAGGGGGAGGGAAAGGGGGGGACCAGCTCCCGAGAGGTGGGAAATGGGAGCTGGATAGTAACTGTGGTCTGTAGGGTGATCCCTACCTTGACCAAGTTCAGATATGTGGGGTTACCCCCACATATGGTATTTGCTAGTCATAGCTAGTCTTTGCTTGCAGCATCTGTCGGAACAGATGCTACACTTTGAGATATTAAATCCTTTATTCATGTTAAAAATACATTTAAAATGAACAAAAAACTTAGGCACATGGCCAACTCAAAAGGGGGGGATTGTGGGTGTCGTTGGTCATCCTTGTCACTCCAGAACTAAACAAAATCAAAAGTTTCTCCCAGCTAGTATCTTTCACCATAATACCACATTCACCCTTTTATACTGGGGGACATCCTACTTAACTCCCAATTTTTTAAAAACATTTTTTATTGACGTGTAAAAACAAAACAAGATAACAATAAAAATGGTACAATAATTCATTTGTGTCGAGGGTGGGGGGAAAAGGGGGGGTAGTAGGACCCTCCCAACCCCGTCTAGTTGATAGACTGCCCGTTCCATTAGGTTTGTAAAAGGAACCTGGCTTCTGCGGGTCAGTCTCTAAGTGGGGATACCCTCTAGATGGGGGTGAATGAAGAAAAGAAAATTTTGTGGGTAAGGAATGGGGGTTAGTTTGTATTTCTTTCTCTCCAAGATGAGTGAAATTTAGAGGAGGGGGTGAAAACAAAAATTGCAAGAAAGAGGGGGTGGGGATCTTGGAGGCTTCCTAATCAGGGAGGGATGGAACACACACTCAGCTAGCTGAGAGGCTATTTGTTAAATTTTACTTTACGGAACTGCGCGTTCCACACCTAGGCGGGGAACACGTATTCAAATTTGGCTCCTCTTCGTACACACAGAATTGCTAGATGTATCCATTTTCTGTCAAATGCCGCGCGATGCAACCTTCTTCTATCACATCTGATCTTCACCCGTAGTTGGTGTTTAAAGAAAGCGACAGATCCTGCTCAGAAAAAGACAACACCCCCCGGCAATCTTGCAGACGCGACGTCCAAATCACCATTCTCGCCACGGCCAGGACTGTAACGTAGACCATTTGTCTTTCCCGGTCCCACGGTGGCCTCACATTGTCCACGACATTGGATACGGTAATTGGGCGAGGATGCTTAGGATCGATGCGAGCCGTCACCTCACCAACATACGACCAGTACCGGCGGAGTTCGCGGCAATCAAAGAAAGCATGATCAGTCGTTTCTACGGCCGTTGTCCCACAACGGGGACAATCAGGCGACTCCAAAAACCCAGAACTGCATTGTACATTGTTGAGTGGAAGTGCATTTCGGGCCAATCGCCAGGTCAGAGAGAACTCCGAATTGTTTAGATGACTCGAACCTGGCGCCCAGCTCCACGCAATACGCAATAGATAGTAGAGCTTATTAAAAGGGAAAGAAAATTAAAACAGTGAGTTGAACTTTACAATAAAGATTAATTCTTGGACTGAATACTCCAAAACACAATTTACAAAGTTCTTATTCCGCGAAATTTCAAAGAATGCTATATTTCTCACCAGAGGACAGAATGAAATCAGCAAATTGTATTTGTGGTAATTCTAGAATTTGCTGCTTACGGCATTAATTGAAACGGCAATTTATTATAGTCATGAATTGTAAAGATGTACATGTCCTTTAAAAACAACGAGTGAAAAGATATAGATGTAGAAAAATAATGAAAAAAACGAGGCATAAAACTACAGTTTGCATGAAGACTCTTTCAAAGGTAACCCTAAAGGCATAAATAATTATTTAGAAAGAATTAAATCCAAATTTAAATCCAGTTGAGTGCAATTAGTCTGTTTAAAAACTTTTCCACGCAGCTGAAATTCATGAAAATTGTTTTTTCAGATAGTGCAGTAGTCCAAAGATAGGTTGATCTCCATTTAAGTGGATTCGAGAAATTAGATGGACAGAAAAACTATCTACTGCTGGCTTCATTAGAAAAAAAAAACGATTTCAGCACGAGATTGTTACTATCACAAGTTAAATGTTAATATTAAAAGGATGGCGGGGAGGGGGGATAAAGAGTAGAATATTTTAAACGTAGCAAAATCTTATCTTTTTGGTAATTATAAGTCAAATAGTAATGGTGATGATGATGATGATGATGATGATGACAACAACATACTACTACTACTACTACTACTACTAATAATAATAATAATAATAATAAGACAAGCATGTAGGAAACTGAACGTGTGTGAACTCAAAAAGCATGTTGGAATGTCTTAAAGGATGATGCTGCTGCTGCTGCTGCTGATGATGATGATGATGATGACGACGACGACGACAAATGATAATAATAATAATAATAATAATAATAATAATAATAATGATAATAATAAAACAAACGTATAGGAAACTAAATGTGTTTGAAGTCAAAAGGCATGCAGGAAGTTCTTAAAAAATTTTAGCGATACAAACATCTTCACCTTTTCCACAGCCAGAAATTAGTGTGGCCTCTAAAACCTTTCTCATAAATTTCTTGATAACGAAATCTTGTGTCATTATATAACTTTTGGTGGTGAGAGGTTGCATAAAATCATAACCGGGCACCTCGTTTCAATCCAAGACAATGAAGAGAAGCACCATATTTCTTCAAACTGATACATACTTATCAAAGTATACTTACGCAGATAGATATCAAAAGTCCTTTTTTTTAAGTTGTGGTATATTTCCATTCTGTGGTGGCCATGTACAAACGCAGACCCTCACAATTTGTTTTATATCATCCCTGTTCAAACTAAATCGTACTTATCAAAGTATTCTCATGCGCATCTATGTCAAAACCACTTGTAAAAGTATTTTTTTTATTTTTAGTTTTTTATTTCCAATTTTGGGGCCCGGGCGCGTACGCCGATTTCACAAGTTTAATAAAAGCGCCTTATTCAAAATGTAGCTCACCTAATTTTGATCATTGATACATCTTCTATCACTATATGTGGTCAGTTTAGTATACTAGTAAACCACATAGGAGCCTATTCGTGTACAGGCGCACACGTTCAGCTTTATTATATATATATACTAGCGGGGGTACCCGGCGTTGCCAGAGTGTTTGTTTCCGGGACGGGGGGGAGTTTTAAAAAATGTTATGGTAGGTAAGTAGGAAGGATCAAACCCGGAGTCATGAGTAAAAGTAGGAAAATAAAGTGTGAAAAAAAAAAACAAACATCTGCAACGTTAACAGTTCGGCCACCAAGAAAAATCCATTCCAGTTGTTTAGGGAAAAAAAACAAAAAAAAAAAAACGACTACGGTAGGTCGGCGCGAACGTGAAAATATAATGTGAATTGTCCAGCACGCTAACCACTACGCCACAGAGCACTGCAGCTTAGTTTAGTGATTTTAAATAACTTCACATGAAAGAACTACGAAGCCAAACCGGTGTTCTCTTCTCAACTGTTCCTTGTGAACGATCCCCAAACGGTGTTAAGTGGTGGCAGGGGGAGGAGGAATTTATTAGAGTGAAAATATTTTACCACTTCCATTCATCTTAACCGATTTTGGCCGTGACTTCTCAGCAGAAAAAGTATAGAAATATAAGATTATCGAGCAATTTGAGAAATAATAAGCCTATAACACACCTCAGATATTGTTCTGCCGTTTGTGCATATTATATTTGCATGAAATATCTTGATTTTTAATCCTATTAATGTCAAAATCAGACAGGAGAAAATGAGTTCATTTTATTTATATAGATAGAAGAAGATAGAAGATAGAAGAGAAGATAGAAGAAGATAGATAGAAGAAGAATAGAAGAATAGAATAGAAGAAGATAGATAGAAGAAGATAGAAGAAGAGAAGAAGAGAAGAAGAGAAGAAGAAGAGAAGAGAAGATATATATATATATACATATATATATACATACATATCTTTATATATACATATATATATATACATACCCACACACATATATATATACATATATATATATATATATACATTCACACACACATATATATATATCCATACAAATATAACTAATTTAATTATCCATAATTTTAGAAGTGTAAAATTTACTTATCACTATGTACAAGCAAAACAGAGAGATGTCTGTTCACATTACATTTAAACTTCTACGAGTTTGTATAGTCAGGGAAACAGGAAACAGAGAGGAAATTTCAAAATCTAGCAGGCCGAGAGTAGAAATTATTAGAGTAGAAATATTTCTGGCATCTAGAGAACGCAACAGTGAAGGGGTGGGAATTTGCTGCTTGACATACAATTAAATATATGAAAAAAACATACACAGGGATGCAGCACTGCTATCATAGTACAGAGGTTGGAGCTTGGTCGATAATGAGGAACTTAAAAACCATTTCACACCCCTTAAACATCAGTTTGAAATGATAAGTCTTGAAATAATGTATTTTTATACTTTTCTCTTGTCTTTTTCTGCATTATGTTCGTTTTAATTAACAGTCCCAGTTTTTATTGGAACAAATATAGTTATAATTTAATAAAGAAAAAGAATAGGATTACTTTGAAATATTTAAAACCAAAGAAGGAGAAATGAATGAAGCTAAGCCACTTTCACGTAAATTTATGTTTTATACTCAGTGCAGTAGACGATGGTAAGAGTACTTGATACTAAGGGAGTATATTATCTTCCATCGGTGTAATGATAACAAAAACAATTAAATAGCTGATAGAATTAAATACTGAACATTTTATAACACTATGTAGGTCACCAGGCTGACCACTCAATGGTTACAGGAAAGTCTTTTTGTTAAAAGGTGAAGGCATCCTTGAAATTGGGTGTGGCTTTTCTCTGGGTTGCTTCTCCATTCTGTGAGGATAACTTCTTGAAGTTGGGTTCAGGCTGGGAAGGTGGCAGACCTTGTCTTGGTGGTAAAGCAGATCAAATAACACTCAACATGGATTGAAATATAAATAAATAATATAAACATCACTAATTTTATTTACATAATTTACAATTCGAATTACCAAGGTCGCTGGAAAAATGGTAGGATCCTTCTACCGCTCCAGAAGATGCAATTCTCTATCTATATTAAAGCCAAGTACGTCCAAGGAGTGAGTACTGCTGCCACATCTGGGTAGGAGCTGTTAAAAACAGCCTATCCTGTCTTGACAGTACAAAATTGACTTCGTGGCTTAGTGGGGGATGCCCTTTTCTCTTCCCTGCAACCTCTCTCCCACAGAAAAGACGTTACCTGTCTTTGTTTTATCGTTATTTCCATGGCAAGTGCTCGTCTGAGCTTCAATTTCTGGTCCCCCTTCGCCAATCTTTCACGAAAAACCCCCGTCTAGCTGAAACCGCTGTCAATAATTTTCCCCACTCTATATCTGTACCTAAATCAAAACGTAGATTCCCTGAACAAAGCTTCTTTCTTAGAAGTGCACGCCCGTGTAACTCTCTGTCGTTTGCCTGTTTTCCACCTGACTACAACTTGGATGTCTTCAAGTCGAATATAAACAAATTCCTGATAAACCGCCCCTTTAAGTAAGACACTTTATCAGATCTCTAAACGGACAGACAAAGATAACATGGATGTAAACAGCTAAAACAAAAACTGAAAACCACACAACAACCACCCACAAAGCTGACAATTTTCTCAATATATAGACACGTTTGTCAAAATAGTAATTCTTTCAGGTGTGAACGAGAAGCAAATTATCCAGGGGGATTAGGAACGGGTTTGTTCCATCAAACTGTAATGTAAAATAGTACTGTTTGTTTTCAGGTTTGAAAAATAAATCTGTAACATATAAATGCAAGAGGGAGAGAGAGAGAGAGAGAGAGAGAGAGAGAGAGGACGAAGGATATAAAGAGAGAGGGATAACGGAAAAGAAGGGGATAAGGAGATTAAGAGTGAGGGATAGTGATATAGATAGGTGATGCAGGAGAATAAACGACAAAACATTGGCAGCAAATAATCTCAAATAAGTAAAAAAAATTCGCGTTAGATTTAACTAGCGAGGACACCCGGCTTGGCCCGGGCGTAAAATACGCTTAAATATGATATTTTAATTTGTTCAGATTCCGTATATATTATCAAAGAGTCGTGATTAAAAAAAAAATGTTTGGATGCCATCACTTAGAAACGAAATCGAAACCGTAGGATTCAAAGCTGGTGATGTTACCACTGTACCAGCGTGACAAACATGTGAACAAATTAAAAATTAAACATAAAAATAAACTAAGGTTAATGTACAACATGTTTAACGATTGTTTTTTTTTTTCAATATTGATCCAATTTTGACTCATTAAAAACTATTTTAACCGACTAAAGACCCATAAAAGAACGGTCCGTTAAAGATTCTATCATTTGAGACCGCTAGCGCTGAAACTTTTAGTTTCGGAGGAGATAGAGTTTGAAAAAATAGAGAAAGACAGGCATGTTGCCCTTTATATATTAGATTTTTTTTTGCATAAAATAATAAATAAAATGTTATTACTTCATTGTTTTGAATTTACTTTAGCATTATAAAAAATGTACTCTATTATGAAATATTTAATAATTTCTTAATGTTTGTAAAAAAAAAAAAATGAAATATTTTTTTATCCGATACATTTTGCTGCGGACTTAGTGTGGCTTATTCTTCTGCATCGCTTATAGGTGTAAAAGGGGGATAGTGAAAGGTAAGTAGTTGAGGGAGTTTTAAAAAATGATGTTTGCGGAATATTAACATTTTTATTTCGTTAAATATACGTCCGTACAACGCCGAGTAATCTTACTTCTTTGTAGTAACCAATGCCAGAACAATTTGCACCATTCAAGGCAAGTTTGAAAAAAACAAACAAAAAAAAACAAAAAAAAAACAAAAAAAAACAAAAAAAAAAAAACAAAAAAAAACTACATAAACTCATTTCATGGCAGTCCCTTACAAAACGGAAAACAAAATAGAAATATTAAGTTGACTAGAAAGTCGTTGCGGAAATTTTAATTTTGATTTCAAATAATGTATTTGCAAATTAGTTTTCGTTATAATACATTTACTTTATATATAATTTTCAAGAGCGTTTTTCACTCTATCTGATCGGTTAAATTGCAATCGATTAAAACAATCATGCAATTGTTTTCAGAACGTTGAAGAAAAGATGAAAAAAAAAAGCAAATTTGCATTATTTTCTTATTTCAATTCAAGCTAGGCCGAACAGCTGCTAAAACAACTGACAATATCAATGAAGCGTTTGCCCAGGAACCACTACTGAACGTACAGCACAATGGTGGTTTAAGAAATTTCGTGGCGGCGACGAGAGTCTTGAAGATGAAGAAGAGCTTTAGTCGAAGCCAATCCACACATTGCTTCTGAATTAGACGTAACACAATCGACGATTTCCAACCACTTGAGAGAGATTGGAAAGACAAAAAAAAAAAAAAAACTTGATAAATAGGTCCCTCGCAAAGTGAAGGACAACAAAAAGAAACGCCGTTAGGAAGTGTTATCTTGCCTTCTTTTACGCAACAAGAACGACCCGTTTCTCGACCGGGTTGTAACTTGCAATGAAAAGTGGGTCTTTACGACAACCGGCGATGCTTAGCTCAGTGGTTAGACGCCGACATAGCTTCACGACAATTCCCGAAGTCAAAGTTGCACCAAAAGAAAGTCATGCTTACTGCTTGGTAATATGCGGCCGGTTTCATCCATTACAGTCTTTTGAATGCAGGCAAAACACTTACGGCAGTGAAGTACTGTCAACAAATGGATGCAATGCATTAGAAACTTCGCCAACAACACCCAGCATTAGTCAACAGAAAAGGCCCAATTTTCTTCCACGACAATGTCCGATTGCATGTTGCTAAACCGACCCTGCAGAAGTTGAACGAATTTGGCTACAAAACTCTGCCTCATCCGCCATACTCTCCAGACCTCTTCCCTACTGATTATTACTTTTTCAAGCATCTCGACAACTTTCTGCGTGGGAAATGCTTCAAAACCTAAGCGATATCAAAAACGCCTTCAGCGACTTCATCGTCACAGAACGCAAAGTCTTTACGCTATTGGCATAAATACACTTGTTTTGCGTTGGCGAAAGTGTGTTGATTCTGATGGTGCTTATTTTGGTTTTAAAGAAGTTATTATTGTGAAATAATATTATTATGATTATCGGTATTAAATTTAGATTGTGTTACAAGGACAAATAATGTTTACAAGTTTTGAAATGTAGTTTAGATCTTAGAAACACTAGACAAATAAAGAGGAATCTCAAATACTTAAACAAAATAGGTTTTCAAACCTAGGTATAAGCAATAAATTTGGCCAGAGAAATCGTGAGTGAGAAGTTATTGTTAGATATTTATGGCGTCGAATGATATAAGCACACTAGGATTAGTTTTAATATGTACAGACAAGTTAGTTAGTAGAAAGAGGAGAGTTGAAGAGGAGACGTCAGATAGTTCAGATGGGATATAGAAGTCGGGAAAAGAGTTAGTCTCTCTTATGACGCTAGGAAGCTGGGTATTCAGTGATAGGCAAAATGTGAACAGGACGTTGTAATCTCTAAAGATGTATGCCAGAACCAGAGATTAAATATTGTCATATGTAAATAAATACAACTATTGCGTGATGTCGTTTTCGAACAACCTGGTATACGTTTATTTGTCGTTTCAAATCAAATGTTTTACATGTACTGTCAACAAATGTTTAACATACCATCATCACTGACATCTTAAATGTACAGACGGTTTATTATGTAGCACACTATGATATACACTCTATTCGTCATTCGTCAAAGAACACGTCTTTCTCTTGTCGTCACATACAAGAATTCGTTGTACAAGTAATTTTATCTCCTCCTCCATAAACATATTGTCAATACGTCCACGTCGTCGTGTCGTGTTAGCACTACAATACAAGTTATACGTCTATAAGATTTGGCCTGCCACCGACAACGTAACATCTGCATAATTTGGTACAACTATGATATACATACAGGATATATACATGCATAAACAACACATCCCGCTAGGTAACATGAAGTATGACGTTACGTTTTCCAACCGAGAGAAATCTCAGGTTTTCAGATAAGACTCTCTGGAAGCTGTGCGAACGAGTCACCACTAATGGTGTAGAAACGTAATAATATGAGCTAATGTTACCAACATATCCGTTCGTTCGGACACACCACCCATTTTTTTTAAGTTAGGTTTAAGATGTAAATAAGTAGCTACGATAACATTAATTCCTCTCTCCGGAGTCCATTCTCTATAAATAAAACCTTAATGAAAACTCAACGAAGCTATTGTTTGTGTTACTGTTACTGGATAGAAACGTAAATCACACAAAAAAAAGCCAAGCACGTACGATGTGCCTTAAATACGTTTTCAGACATTTTTCACTTGAGCTCCATCTTGGTCAAATAGTCTGTGATCTTCTCACTCTTAGTACTCTTGTGACAAATTTCGCGCAAATCTTCCGCACCCTCAGCTCTTCACGAATAATGGTGTGTACAGTTTTAACACTGACATCAAACTATGCACTTATAGTCTTTATAGAGACACGACGGTCCTTATCCTTGAAATTCTTTATTTGGCCAATCTACTTTGATATTCTGACTTCCTTGTTTTACCCACATCTCTCATCATCCCTTACAGACTCTCTGACTTCCTTAGTGTCCTCACGTCCGGATTTCGATTTTTTAAATATACCAGCTGTAACAATCAGGCTTTAGTAGGATGTATTCAAATTCCTGCTGTAGTTGTCCATTTGAACCTGACATCATAAGAATTGGTCAGTCGCCTCATAAGATATATAGCAATAACATACTGAATTTTCAAGAGTCTTCGACAATTTTAATGCTCGTAGAAAATTGTCTGGAAACATTGAACGCACCTCGTAATTGAAAAAAATTTTTTTCACGAATACAACTCAATAACAAACTGAATATGTTTAGTATGCATTTTCTGTGATTTGAAATATCGGGAAGCAATTTTATTTCGGGTAACAAACTTGAATTAAATATAATGATACAAACATAATAAAATTATCGGAACACGAACGTTGATTAAATTAAAGGCAACAAACGTTGATTATAATAAGGTTCGTAAACATAATTGAATATAAGATTACAAACATAAAATATTAGGATACAAATCTTTATTCCCCTTCGTTCCATCATCCTTTCTTTCTTCAACATCATTTATTCTCTTTATTACTTCGTCTCTCTCTCTTCCTTCATTTCTCCCTTCCTCCCTCTTTTGTTTCTTTTGTTTCTCATTTCTTTCTGTATTCTTGCATTCCTTTCTTTCTCTTTTCCTTCAATATCTTTCTTTCTTTCGTTCTTTCGTTCCTCATTCCTTCCCCTTCCTCTCCTATGCCACCTTTTCTTTCGTCTTTCTTGGCTCATCGTTTCATTCTTTCCTTTATCCTTTCTTATCTCTACCTTTTATTTTCCTTTCCGTTCTCTTTCTTTTATTTTAACCTTGTCTTCTTTTTAATCCTCACTGTCCAACACATTCTTACTTTTTTTGTTCTAGGTCTTTCATTCGTCTTTTTTCCTCCTTTGTTTTATTTATCCATCGCTTTCTTCTTTTTTCTTTTCTTCTTTTCTATTTTCTTTCTTTCCTTATTCCTTTCTTCCGGACTTTCTTTCTCCCTTTTTTCCTTCCTTTTCTCTCTTTTCCTTTCTTTCCTTCCTTTATTTCCTTTTTCATTTTCTTCTGCTTTTTTTTCTTTTTCCCCATGTTCTTTCTTCCATTTTCTTTACTTTCCCTTTTTGCTCTCTGTCTTTCTCTTTTTTTACCTCCTTTTTACCTTGTCATTTCCACACTGTTTCCACTCCTCCTTATTCCCTCCTCTCCTACTTTTCTTCCCTCCTTCTACTTTCTTTTCTTTTACTACACTTTTAACTCTTCCTTTTACTTTCCTTTGGTCCCTTCTCCTATCTCCTTTCCTTTTTCACTCTCCGTCCTTCCCTTACCCTCTGTCATTTCTTTTCTCTTTCGCCTCCCACTTTCCCTCTTCTCATCATCTCCCTTCCTCTTTATATATTCTCTTCTTATATTTATTGAAAGGCATAACAGTCTTACTTATTTCTTAACACGGTTGACATGTATCACCGTTTCAGTCATCAATCATGGCCGCCAACGAGTTGCCCCGACGGCCTAAAAAGACACGAAAATCCATCTTAACATCTGCTAACAAGACCTTTTCTAGCTCCACCGCGCATTATCACCACTCATTCGTCATGGCACAATATCAGCAACAACACCATTGCAACCACAAGCACCAACATTAACAAGAAATTGTAAACGAGTAAAAGAAAAGAAAAAAAAAACTTACGTGAAGCAGAAGCAGATGACCACGACACTCGCATCTAATTTGACGTCCGGTTTTCACTTTTATTGTTTATGTACGACCGATTTAAGCACAGCAATCCTACAACTAGGTACGACAGTTCCTCCTGCTACATTTTAAGCACGTCATTCAAGCAACTTGTGATGACAGACAATCGCTAATTCTAAAAACCCCAAAAGATAATTGCCAAAAAAATAAATTCTCGATTTGTTTTTAATATCCCCTCGTAAGCCTGACAAACATGATTAAACATTTCCGAAAAATAAAGCAAAAAAAATAAAAATAAAAATAAAAACTTGATAAGTTTTAACAAACATTTTTAACGACAAAACATAACGCAACTTTTTGAAATTAATATCGATTACTTTTCATTCATTTTGTTTCTTTTTTTTTTTTCAGGCTTAAAAAAATCGAGTTTACGTTTAGGCAAATATATCTTTGGAAGTTTTGGGAACATGTGGTTTTCTGTCATCACATGTTGCTTGAATGACATATCTTGGCAAACAGTAAGAACAGGGAAGTGATGGTAACCCAATTATTTACGATTGGTAGGACTGACTTGAGTCACACCTAAAAGCCAAGAATTAGGACGATAATAATACCATTCCCCCAAAAAATAAGTTTCTTAGTTCCTCTCTTTCTCTGTCTCATAAACCGAACAAAAACCAGGAACTGCTATCCAGAGTCTCTCACCATCCCTCCTCTCTCTCCCTTTCTTCTTAATCAATCCCTAGTCAGCATGACAGGCGAGTAGGCAGCACACTTTTAGCCCCGAAACCAACGAGACGTATGTTGCCGATGAACATTATTAACAAGACGCACTCAGTGTTACAAATTCGAGCTGACAACCTAAGTATGCCAAGTTCAAACTAAGTTTGTTCCACAGAAACACTTTCACTTAGGTACGTTGACAGCCTTCACGTGATATCTCCAGTAAATATCCGAATTTCTAATAGAACAAGTAAAGCATGCATGGTTCCCCGCGAACGCACAATGAACGAGGCATAAAAATTACTAAGTTCAGCATTTGCCCTCCCGCCAACTTGGCCCCAATTTGGCCCCCAAAGTCCCCAGAGGACGTCAAATCCTGATGAAAATGAACAAACCGTGCAGTTTTAGGCCTTAAATGTGTAAATTTGAGTTCTGGACCATGCAGAAAAAGAAATGACTAAGTTCAACATTTGCCCCCCCCCACCATTTAGCTCCCAAAATTCCAAGGCCTTAACATACTTAAATTTAAATTCAGCAGCACGCAAGACTGCAAATAGACATGCACAGAAAAGTTTGGGCAAATTCAGTAAAATAGTCCCCAAATATGGAGTGTTTTTATTAGCCTTAAAAGACCCGCCGAGGAACACTCAAGAGTTATCGCGAAGTATAGACAAACAAAATTATATTGAAATCTGTTACAACATTTCAGAAAGTTTTATAAAACACCAAGTGATTAATTTTTTAATAAGCACAAACGTGTCAATTTTAGCCATTTTAACCAAAAAGGCATCCCTAGGAGAGAAACCGGAGTTTTCCCGGAAAATCTGTTATGTTACTTTTTTACTTATATCATGTTTAATGTTTGTGCAAAATTTCAAAAACTTCCAAGGCGGAGTTATTGAGAAAGGTGCGGACAGACGAACGAACAAACAAACGAACGGACGGATGAACGGACAAAGGTGAATTCACAAGTCCACTCTCCTTTTGTCGGGGGGAGCAATAATCTTGGGGAAACGAATGCCAACAAAAATCATCATCATCATCATCATCATCATCATCATCATCATGAATGATGTTCAATAAACAAACAAGCAAAAGCGGCAGTTGGCATACCTAGTCGTACATTTGTCGTGTCTAAATCGGTCGTACATTTATAGTAAAACCTACCGAATTTCGAATTTTGCTCCAGCTATGTTTTGAAAACAGTGAAATTATTTAAAAGAAAAAGTTAAAAAAAAAAAAACGTTTCACCATTAGTGTGATTATAACACACTTCGGTTTAAGACGCGTGATTCTGCGTTTGTGTGAAATCCACCTTCGTTAAGATAACCTGTTAGTTGAATGAGTATCTTTGCTCCCCCTTATTTTATTCTTTTTCAACTCAGTCAATGCATATTGCTACTTGGGACATAATGAGCTGCTATTTGGGATCGTGTGTAACAAGGGACTGTGGGAAGTTCACCAGAGAGATGTTTGTTGACATTACATTTAAATTTCAGCAGGTTACTACAGTCGGGGGCGGGCGGTTCATATCGGAGACACATGATACATACATTTATCTACTGTTTACATCACGACGACGACGACGACGACAACTGTGACGATTCCTGGGGACTTCATATTATTATTAATACGGAGTTGATACATTTATGCAACAGTTCTTGTTAACAGAGAGAGAGAGAGAGAGAGAGAGAGAGAGAGAGAGAGAATCATTGTTGATGATGGTGGTGGTAGATATATAATACTTGGAGGAAGTTTACAAGATGATAAACAAACATTTACCTTTCAGCTTTAATAACAACGACGAAGACAATGTTTACAAATATATTGTTGTGGAGACGCCTACTAATTAATATAGGCGGGTGAGAGAGGTATATAAAGGTATCAATCACCAATACCGGGAGAGTCCGGCAACGACCGTCAAATAGGCAAGACGCTTATGCTGCTTCAAGTAAGACATGCAACACGCCGCCTGCCGGAATATCTCCAACTGAAGTATATCTGAAGACATGTAAATATGTATATAACTTTTCTTCCTAATATATTATTGTATACCTTTACTTTTGTGTTCTTGTTAATTATTTGTGCAGACACAATAGTGCGACGGGAATTAAAAAAAAAAGCTTACGCGGGATAAAATCCACTATTAAAACACAACAGCGGCGTCGAGAATTCAAAAAAAAAAAAGAAAAAAAAAGACTTACGCAGGATAAAATCCACTATTAAATACAACATATATGATGATCTTTTATTCATACCAGCTGGTGATGATAGTTATGATGATGATGGTCAAGGATTCAAGCCTTTACGATTACATTATACTGCCCCCTTCCTCTCGTCTCCAGGAGGGCAGCAGCCCTCAGTATCCGACTCGACTTTCCTCTAAGTCACTCTCTGCTTGTCTGGCTCTCTGACTCTGACTGTTTGACTTTTTCTAACTTCGAACCCTGTCTCAATATATTGAGCATCTCCTTTCTTGATGACGCCAGAGGCGTGGTGACTCCCTCACGTTTCAAATTACACGTCCGCTTTGCACATGCGTCTACACACCTCTGGTCAACAAAGAAATTCCTATATTAATTGTTTCATTTATAACCTTTTTATTTCAAAATATAACCTATTTGTTAATCATTATTTCTAAACTCGTACTGTCAATTCTTTTAACTGAAATATTTAATATACAGTCATTTTTAAAAGAATGAACGATCGACTGCATTCCCAAATTAAATATCTATTATCTAAAAAGACAATAGATACATTTGCCTACCGGGTTCGATTCTAACCTTTTCCAAATATCATGTTCAAGCTTATCTAGTTTGCTCTTTTACTCTCCTGGTGTATGTCCCTTTTTACATAACAATTCCAAAGTCTACCAGTACTATAGTAGAAAGCTTTCCTGTATCTAAGGACCTCGAGAGTGAAGGGCGAGGTTTTGCTGTTTGTCGGGAATATATACGCCGAGGGGGGCACAAGTACTATAAAGTCACCAAAGCAAACTCCATTAAAACAGGCATAAGGATGCAATGTTGGCAGACAGTGCGGGACTTGGTAGTTTATTTTAAACATTGTCATAGATGGAGATACTAGTGGCAGATGCACCAGACTAGATGTGACAATAATATTCTATGTATGGGCGAAATGTGAATTTGTAAAAATATAAGATACGATCTTGTGTGAGTAATTTTCTAGCATGGTAGAGGGAGCCTAACTTCTTTGAAGCAACCTTATGAATGTTTTCAATGTACTAGTTTCAATTTATGTGTCCTGTGAACGGAGTTGGAATGATAGGTTCTCGGATACGGTTTTATTTGTCCTGGCAATACGTGTTTGAGAAAGTTTTTATAGTTGTTAAAGACAGAAGCATAGTCTTAGTGGCATTAAATGTTACCATCTGCTACACCTCCAATGCGCTACCGACTGAAGCTTGTTCGGTAACAAAGTTCCTCTTAAATGTTCACTCGCCATTTAAATTTTTCTTTGACATTACCAAATTGCTGACACCAACAACTCTCTAACCTCATCCATCTCTGGCTTACAATTAAATTCCACTTCAATTTGAGATTTGCGTATATGTTTTCAGTTAAAAAACGCCGGAAAACAATGAGTTGTATATTCTTAAAAAAGGTCGGTAGGGACTTACTGGATAGTTTTGCTTTTACTTGGTTTCTTTGTTGTTTTTCTGAGGTATTTTTTGCTGTCATACTCCTCATTATTTTTACTCGCATTGCATTTTTTATTCAATTGTTAAAATATTGTAGTGCCCCTCCCAATGTCGTAGCCAGAAAGGTCTAAGCAGAAGGGGTCCTAAGGTTTGTAACAAAGTATTTTAGAAAATATAATGTTTCTTTCGTTTCGATTTAGTAAAGTTTCATTTCGTTCGTCTTTTTCAATTATAATTAGGACAACCTAAATATTGCAATTAATTTTCATTGGATGCTCTTATAATGTGAAATTTAAATATTTTGATTGATTAATGAAATTTTTTGTATAATTAATTTATAAAAAAACTTAACCTGTTTAATAAATGCAAGTTGCCCTAATTATAGCTTTTCATATTTCGTAGTTTTTTTAAAATTTATTATTAGGCCTTGATTACTTTTGCCCATTTTGGTTGCAATTAAATACTTATAGATATATGAAGCAAAAAGAAAAATAAACAAAACGAAACGAGATTTTAGTACAAAAATCATGAAAATAAATTAGCAAATATTTTGAACGCTACAAAACGAACCCAACTCCGCAAAATTCCATTATAGGTAGCTAAACTTTGAAACGTTACGTGTAATGGCAAACAAAATCGATCGCAAACAGTCAATAGTTCCCCTTTCGGCAGCAAAATTATTTACGACAAGGTAAATGCCTGCTTGCCTATTTTGGCTGCCCTACTGCCGCTTTAAATGACGGGAAGCATGGCTGACCGCTACCTTCGCCGCTCCTGACTTCGGATAGTGTATTTTTTGGTAATCATAGCGTCTTTGAAAAGGAGCCAATAACAGCGGTAATAATTAATACATATGTAGTTAAATTGACAAAAAATGGATAAAAATACAGATGTTAATATTTGTAAATGGATTTGTTACTATGGAGGCTTGAAGCGATTATTATTGGTTGAAAAATGTTTTGAGTTCACATCTTCCTGTGGAACTTACTTGCTTTTGGAAGTGGCAGAGAAAGGAGAGAAAGAAAGAGCGTCAGAAATTAGTGGCAGTTGCTTTTAACGTACGTAGGATTCACTTCGCGATTAAAGTGCGACGATCATCTGTAAAAGTTGTAGTGTGTCCGCCTTACGAATAATAATCAACTCTTCCACTTATAAAGATAGGGAGGACATGTAAGCACAAGTTATTCCCAAGTCATGCGCACTCGGCAGTCGGACTGACGTATAAACACATTCTTTATTTGTTGTATTCACTTTTCTATTCAGTATATTTGTTTCCACTGAGTACCGAGTTGTGTCCTTCTTTCGGACGCTTGCGGGGACCACAACAGTAAATGTAATTGATTGTGCCTGCTAGATATAATTTAAGTATAGCACCCTATAGAGTAAATGTGGTATTGTGGTAACTACTGAAGTAAAAGGGATGGACAAATTATGTAACACGGCAAGAAACGATGCTTGACGAAACGGTCAAAACGCGTCTCGTTAAAACTAAGACAGAGTATAACCTGTTTTTCATAGATTCGAGAGCTTTATTGCAAATCTAAGCATAGTACAATTTACCTTCCATTTATGCCTGGCTTGCCACCCAAGCTATTATCGTGAATGTCCAACAGTCTTTTTATTCTCGTTTAATAATAAACACGCATGGAGAGCATATGAAAAATTGTCCATTAACTCTGACACGTTCGTCTCTTGATACGTCTCAGATTTTCGCTGTGATGATCTTCTTCAGTTAAGGAATAGAATGGAATTTGTTTTAATAGATAACTAGCAGGCTGCCCATCATGGCCCGATCGTAAAATACGCTTAAATATGATATTTTGATTAATGCAGAGTTCGTATTTATTATTATCTTATATTGAATCCAATATATAGTAATGGTTTAAAAAGTAATAAAAAATAACTCGTGCGCCATCACTGAGAATCGAAGCCAAAACATTTAGTTTGCGATTTATTTTACCTAAAACGTTAATGCCTGAGCTATGAAAACATGTTTGCTGTACGGCTAAAAATTAAAATATGAATCAATAGCTATTACGTTACGCATGCATATTCGTAATGCCGTCGTTCGACTTTTACCTGGAAAATTCCATTTTTTTAAAAATTTTCACACTTTTGAACCGATTTTCCTCGGTTTTCGAATACCCTATATAATAAGTTCATGCCTGTAAACCAAAAACTGAAGGAGGAGTTTGGTAGGCAACATTTTTTAAACAACTATATATACGCATACATAAATAAATATATATAGAAAGAGGTTTTTGTTCACTATAACCTTTTTACGCAAATATTACGCAAGTATAAATCATGTAGAATATCTGCTTGAATATAATTACACTTAATAGTTTACTAAAGATGATCATCCCATGAGAAAACTGAAAAAAAAAAACTAATAGGGAATTAATTAAAATTAATGTTTAAAGAATGTACGAATTAGTTAGTGAATGCAATTTATTAAAAAATAAATTGTATTTTCTTTTTAAATAAATAGAAAAAATGGCTTTTAATATGAATATCAATTATTGGAGTATAGATTATGGTTTGATGTTTTAATTTTGGACTTTTCTGATTGGCTGATTTTGTAGACGGTAGCTGTTTTCTTTCTCTTTAAAATTAAATTCATGCGTTGTAATATTAAGCTAAGATTTGTTTCTTCTAGGCTTTAGCTTTATACATTTTAATGCGTGATTTTGACATTTGAAACTGATCTGTCTTTTTATATTTTTATTTTAATTTCAAGTTTAGTTTCATAAATATAAACGTAAGATCTTTTAACTTGAAGCTGGGACATTTAAAGCTTAAAGATTTTAAATCTCAACTTAAACTTTTTTTTTAATTTACAATTCATCTATTTTAATTTGGACTTCAACATTTTTTACTTGAGACTAAGATGAAGAAAATGCTTGTCCACGCTCGTTAATATATGACTAGACGCACACGTGGGAATTCCACGAGGAATTAACGAAAATATGTTGTAATTCAATCCTTATTAGGTACTTATAAATGTTATTAATGTGTTTTAATGCATTTAATTTGCATTAAAATATTTATTGCCTTTCTAACTCCCAATAAAGACAGAGATAATGAGAAGTGCGAGGGCTAATTTAAATAAGTTTTGTAGACGTAGAGACTCCTATTATTTCGAAAGCGTAAATAAATTCGTATAACTTGAATTCATTACTTTTTTTTTCATTTGTATAGCAAACACAACTTCTGTAATTTCTGCATTATGTGCTTATATATTATTTCAGCAAGGTCACTCTCTATTTCCCCGCATATTATGTTTAAAATAAAAACAATACAACTGATGAATATTATTTTTATTTATTTTTATTTATTTTGTGAATCCTTTGAGATGAGGCGTCATAATTTGTGCATTCATTCTTTTTTGCGGACTGTTATCCCCATCTTCATTGTTGTTGTTTTCACCACGTTTCGGCCAACTCATCCTCTGGCCTTCTTCAGGTGATTCGCCGCGACGGAACATGAATGCTGAACCTTTTAACTCATCAATACTCACGTGGAACCGTAGGGACTCAACGCCTTTATCCACTACGTCACGTTCCCCGAGGATATCTGAAGATAGCGGTTTCAATCCTACCCAAAGCCGGCCAGAGGATTAGTTGGCAAAAACGTGGTGAGACAACAACTATGGAAGGCAGTAATTACCGAGGATGCAGTTCCGAGACAGCATTCCTATCCTGTCGTGATTAATCGCTTGAAGAAGACCAAAGGATGAGTTGGCCGAAACGTGGTTAAAAACAAAAACTATTGAGATGAGTATACAAGACTTCCTTCAGTCTTGACAGACTATGGATACCTACTGTAAGGGTGCGGGCGCGTGAAATTTTTGTGGCAACGAATTGCGCAATCGCCAACCACACCTCTCCTGAGCCGACATTGTTTAATACAAGCAGCAAGTGGAGGTTCAGAACGACTGGAAAAAATGCCGAGATAAGCGGAAAGCACATACCGCGTCTAGAATTCCCAAATGGTTACCCATCTGGTACTAGCCAGGCTCAACATTGCTTAACTTTCGTGATCTGACGAGAACCGGTGTGACAACGTGTTTATGCCGTATGTATAACAGGTGGGATTAACAATCCGCAAAATTAATGAATGCAAAAAAAAAAAAATGTGTTATTTGGATTATTGAATCTACAATATTAATTTTGGATTTTTTTTTCACATTACGGCCGATATAACTTCCGACCTTCTAGAGGTGTGATTTTAGATATTTTTCGAATAAATAAAATAATATTACGTTACAGTTCTATTTGTTAGAGTAAACAAAGAACAAGTGAATTAACCGGAAGCCTAGAAAAATCATGGATTGCAATACAAAAATTCGAGCATGAAAAGTAATATGACTAAGCTTAAGCATGGAAAAGTAAAGGACTAGTTGTTTTAACTGAAAAAGAAAAGGGTAAGATATTCTAGTAAAAAATATTATAAATTTATAACTTAAAATATTGCAGCATTAATTTTAAAAAAATTAAATTTAACATCATATAATCAATTCTTAATGCTGCAATATTATGTTTAACATAAGCATGTTTAAGTATAACCATATTACTTTTCAGGTTCGCATTTTTCTATTTTCATATTTAAATGGTCAAGTGTTTATAGAAAATTTATGTTCGCTATTTTTTTACTAACTGTAAGGTAAGGGAGAACTTTAATGAAATATTCGAATATCTATGTATCTCATATTGACATCAAGTGTTAGCCCGAGAGCGTTATATAATAAATATACCAAAATTATTCATTTACATTTTTATTATCTTATAAAAAGGGAAAAAATGATTCGATGATCTCATTGTTTAATAGATCGATAAATAGAATCGAAACTGCGTACGCATTGTTTTCAGTCTGAAATCTCCACAACTATACAATTCTGACATCTGTTAAAATTTCATTTTTAAAATGACATTCTTAAAATATTTCGTTATCTATATATCTATAAAAGTGAAAGTGCATGTTTGTCTGTCTGTGTGTTTGTGGGTCTGTCTGTATACATTTCCCTACGCTATAACTCTGTCAATTTTCAGTCTACAGACTCGAAATTTGATATACAGGGTACTGAGATTTGGGGAAATCTTTGTAATCCGTTTCGGCCAAGGGGGCAAAGTTCAACAATTTTACCTTTAAGAACTCTACCAAACTCCTACGCCAATTTTGGGTATAAACAATTGAAATTTTAGATATAGGTTCATTGAACATGGATCTAGCTTAATAACTTCATTTGAGCCCAAAACAATAAATGTTAAGGGGTCATAAAAGGGTCGAAAAGGGTCAAATGTAAAAATAAATTCACTTCTGCGGTCTCTACCAAATTACTCGGATAATTTCTAGTCTAAACATTTGAAATTTTACATAAAGGGTATTCAGAGATAGCGCAAGCTTTTTAATCGGTTTTGGTCGAAAATTTTAACTAACAATATATAAATGTATGCATGTATGTTTGCATGTCTGCTTAAAACTTTCGAGAGAGGCGACGTATTTTCACAAGATCAGTATCGTTTTTAAGCTCGACCCTTCAGACGACAAATACCGAAAAATTTCTTCACCCTAAACTACAAAGAGGGATCGCTTTTTTCACCGATATTTTCGAAAGTCATCCCGTCTTTTCGATTGTCTAGCCTTACGTCATTTCCGGTTTGGCGGTAGTCGTAACAGCAAAGACGTCAAGTTTTTTCCTCCGTTCTTTTCCTCCTTCGCGGTACGGGTTCGAGCCTGCCTTCCTACTACCGCTTTTTTTTTGCTCAACACACACCTCCAAATACCCGGGCTACGACGGGCTGAAATGCTAGTATGTATATAAAGTTTTAAATAAGGCCCGTCTCCCTGCGCCACTTATAGGGAGAGGCATATCAATATTTCGCCCATAAAGGGAATTTAAAAATTTGAGAACACCTACATTTTCCTCCTCTGACCACTACGCTCATCACCTTAAAGACTTTGTCGCTGCCACGAAATTTCCTAACCACCACTGTATTGTGCGTTTAGTAGTGATTCCTGGGACAAACGCTTCGTTGATATCGATAGCTGTTTCGGCAGCTTTTCGACCTAACTGTTTTGCTTTTTTTTCCATCTATATATATAAAAGCGAAACTGTGTGTATGTATGTATGTTTGTGTGTATGTATGTGTGTTTGTGTGTCTGCTAAAAACTTTCGACAGACAACAGAAATTGAGATACTTGGTATCATATTAAAGCTCCATCCTTCGCCCGAAAAATATCGAAAAATTGGCCAAAAACGTTAATTTTTTCACCCTGAAATCAATAAAAACCGTCCTCTCATGACGAGATCGGTTCTACGCACGCGCCAGATGACGTCATGACCTGATTTAGTTTAAATAGTTGAAGAACTGACTGAATTTCATGTACGTCGTATTAGCTCGGTTGCTTAGAGCGTTTGGTCATTATCTAAACGTTTTGGGTTCGAATCGTTGTGTGAGATGTCTTTTTCACTTTTATTAAAACAACAATTCTCGTAACTTGATTATGTAGGAGAGCTGACATCTATTTAATGTAGCAGCCATCTGTCTCAATCACCGCCTCGATACGAGTCTGGAATTGGGAGCATAACTTTTTCACTAGAGTCGGTGGGAACTCGGAGAATATACGGCAGATAGCACCATCACTCTGTTTTTGATGTTGTGGGAGGTCATGTTGGTGATGTACTCAATATATGACCAAACGAAGTAGTCCAGCGTGTTCAGCTTGGGGGGAAAGGGTCAGTGAGAGAAGGGTACATAGTTGTAGCACTCCTTCTGAAGCCAAACCTAGTTCTCTTTGAATTTGTGAGTCGGCTTCGAGTCCTGCTGCTACATCCAGGGTCTACATTGAGGGTGTTGACAATAGTTCTGTTGCCATAACTTGGATAGGTAGAGAGAATGGGTTGTACAGTGGCGCATCTTTGATCTCGCTCGTTGAACATTGCGTCACTTTCAGATATGATAGAAGGCTCTTATCGTTCTTGAGTTTTGTGCACCACTGGGTAACTAGTAGATATTCTGAAAAACAAACAAACAAACAAACAAACAAACAAACAAAACGGTTTTCATGAGACGGAAATGGAATGATGTCATCTTTTCTAGAGCTACAATTTTATCGTTTCACCCTGTATGTTTTTGCTTTTGTTGTAACGTACCCGTTAAATGTCACTAATCGGGACCGCACACATTTTATGTAGTCAGTCACAAAAAAAAACAAAAACAAAAAAAAAACAAAAACAAAACAAAAACAGGAAACTTGATGTCCTTTTTCTTCAGTTTCAACAGCATATATTTACTTACAGGTACTTTCTAGAAAAACGTCTCTGTTCTAAAAGTCTTCTCGTAATCCTGTGTTCTTAATAAGACTCTTCCGTGTCGAACACGTTGGATTATGTCTCTGTGAATCCATTTTAAGGATGCGTATTTTCTGTCTCTCTCGGCCAACCTGTGGAACACATCTACTTCTGTTTTCTATCCCGGTCCACCTGGCTAAATAGTCGCTTTCTGTCCTCTGGCGACGCGATATTTTATAATTTTGTTTCCTTCTTCCTCATTGGAATGTCATCTTGCACACGGCTTGGTCATTTGCATACGTTGGCTGTTGCTGCTGCTATCATACGCGCATCCGCGCTCTTTACTCGATTTATTACCGGCTTGTGTCTTTTTTTAGACGTTAAATTATTCTAGCAACATCCGGGTTTTTAATCATTGTCTCGCGCCTAATACTATTGCCGATAACCAAGAAGATAAGAGCTAGATGTTCAGATCAGCAAGTCTGCCGATAGAGAGAAGTGAGTCCTTGTTTCGCGTGTTTGGGCGAAGAGGAGAACTCCAAAATATGCTATTTAAAATTTACTTTTAGTTGAGGCCATTGTATATCAAACTTTAATGAATATTCGATTAATAACAGTAAAAAAATTGTAATTATCAAATTTACATTGACGCAAGAAAAAGGACACGTGCTTTTTCCATTCTATTTATTTTATCGCTATAGAATTTAAACTGAGAGTTTTAAAATTTTTGTGCTGACATTACCGGGCCGACACTAATTAAAAGAACATAGTGGTATATTTAAAAAGTTATTAAACCACAAATATAGTGTAAGATAGCCGGAGTCTCTATACTACGTGCGCTCATGTATCGTCTAGTGTCTTTGGTATCTAATAAATACGTGTATATAAAGTATAGAAATATTAATTTTGTACTATATGTATATATCATGTTCATTGGGTGTGCGAGGTCTTCCTCACTGAAAACTAACATGACACGAACATTTATAGGCAGTTTTTTATTACAATCAAACGGATAACAGTATGCCTGCCTGTCTTAGGCCAAAAGAGACACACCTTATTTGTCTAAACTCCGAAAGAACACCATAACAACGAAATATAGTACACGGCTTTTTATTCCTCTCATGGATTCCCTTCTCGGAGTTTGGCACGCTAGGTCTCCTTCTACATTTACACTTGGTCTCCCCTTCTTCTTTCAATGAGGTCGTTCACACATCCGTTTGCTAATGCGTTTCTTCCCAACTCTTAGCTTGATCTCTGCTAACTAACTATTACATCAGCAAAACACCAACCACGCCCAAGGACACAAACAGATGACCTCTCATGTAAGCCAAAATATATTTATTTTAACAAAATTCCACAACTACTCCGATAATACATAAATTGACTTTGTTTATTTTATTTTTATGTTAAATTTCTGACTAAACATTCCAAGCTGTTAATTTTATTTTTATTTCGGACTATTAGTCTCATCTTTATTAGTTGTTTTTTTGTTTTGTTTTTTTTTTTATCTTTTTATTGGTTCACAACGTTTCGGCCAACTTCCTCTGGCCTTCGTCAGGTGGTAACCGCGACGGATAGGAACTTCGAATCTCCTAACTGCATTCTCAGCCATCACTGCCATCCGTAGTTGTTGTCGTCTCACCACATTTTTGACCAATTACCTCTGGCACGCTTTGGGTGGGATTGAAACCGCTATCTTCAGACAATGTTCATCTGGAACCGTAGAGATTCAACGTCTCTATCAACTGCGCCACGGGCCCCGAAGGGGCGATCAAGGTTGGATTATTTGATCTTATATATCCACATTTATTTATTATCTGATCTTCCATAGTCGGGTCCGTACCGATTGGTATATATATATATTATTCCTTAATTGGAATTTTTTTTATTTTGAGATGAGCATTTTTTTATGTTAATTTTATTACAACTACGGATGGCAGTGATGGCTGAGAATGCAGTTAGGAGATTCGAAGTTCCTATCCGTCGCGGTTACCACCTGACGAAGGCCAGAGGAAGTTGGCCGAAACGTTGTGAACCAATAAAAAGATAAAAAAACAAAACAAAAAAAAACAAAAAAAGCAAAACAAACAAACAAAACAACAACTAATAAAGATGAGACTAATAGTCCGAAATAAAAATAAAATTAACATAAAAAAATGCTCATCTCAAAATAAAAAAATTCCAATTAAGGAATAATATATAAGCTGTAAAGCACATTTTTTCAAAATCTAATTGTTTTATTTTCCTAATGATAATAATCGACCAGATTACTGAGCGTTGTGCTGGCTTTCTTATATTATGCTACAATAGTGGGTAACAGAAAATCTGCGTCATACATGCCATTATTGACTGCCACGACACAGCCATAATTCTATTCACAGTTTCTGAAATAGTCCATCTACATTCAAAACAACATTGCAAATCAACATTGTCTTTACAATTTTTATCATAGAAGTCGCTCCAGACAAGGCATGAAGCTACTTAATGTAAGGAGCTAATCATAATAATAAAAAAGGGTGGAGAAGGTAGAATCACTTCAAGAGGAATCGAGGCTCAAAGAAAATACACTAGTAATGCTCAACCCCTTGAATTCCAAATGAGTTAGCCAGAAAGGAATCAGTTCAAGAACCCATTAAGGAAGGAAGCGGTTAGAAGGCTAGTGACTCATCTCTCTTTCACAGCGAGATATGACACAAGGGTCGGAAAGTGGGATCGAAAAGTCAGCGCCCCAAAGAATAAACCCTCTGGGCTGCAAAAAATGCATGGGGACCCTCGACGTCGGTATTCATCGATAGACACGGCTCAGGCGATTAGTAATAAACTGAAATGTAAGAATGGTATGGCCTGAGAGAATGAACGTGCTAAAACTTTACAAAACAAGTTGCATATCGCAGTCAACATAGCGAGAACTATTTCCGAGACTGTTATTTTGGGATAAAAAAAATTCGAAGCGGTTACACATTGACTGGTAAAATGCCTACTCATTCTGTTACGTTACTTGCATTAGAATCGAACCGTTAAAACGAAAACCGCAAATATTTCATAATTATGCTCATCAAAAGGAAACGTAACGCATAGACAAGATTTGATATGCGTCCGATCAACCAAACCTGGTTACTTCTGCGGAAAGGGTATGATGTTGAGAAACCCGAAACACTCAAGGAAGAAAATATCACACCAATGAGGATGCGGCAGGTTCGGCGAGATGCACATTTCGAATATTAAACAGTCAGTGCCGTCAGATTCCTGTCAGACCACACTCTGTGTGTGCTTAAATAAACAAGAAAAAAATAAGATAGCCGGATGCAAATGCAAGCAGGAAGAAATGGAAACGTAATTCGTTACGGTTAGTTATCGCTTTTCCCCTCCTAAAAGAAAAAAAAAAAAAAAAAAAAAAAAACTACCACCAAACACAAAAAAAAAAAAAAAAAAAAAAAAAAACTTACAGAAAGAAGAAATCGAAACGTAATTCGTTACGGTTAGTTATCGCTTCTCCCCTCCTAAAAAATAAAAAAAACTACCACTAAACACAAATAAAAATAAATAAATAAATAAATAGAACTTACAGAAAGAAGAAGAAATGTCTAAGAATGTCTTCGGGCCTCCGATTAAAGTGTACCATCAACAGTACATCCTTAAACAACATGTGCAATGCTATAAAAAATTTGAATATAGGAGGATATAAAAAAAAGTAATGAAAGGGGAGATAATTCCGTCATCAATTTTCTCCGATGTTCGGAGATTTAAACTATTACCGCAAATCTTAGCGATAGAAAAGACGTTTAAACAACGGTCGCACGCAAGTCAGAAAAAGAAAACAACTTAACACCGCCAAGGAAACTCACGTCTCCGTCTTTATATATATATATATATATATATATATATATATATATATATATATATATATATATATATATATATATATACTGGCAAAAGTACCCGTCGTTGACTGAGTTCAAAAACAGCCTACAGAAAATGGACTCTGATTTATGAAAGTATGATAGGTTATGAAAATGAAGGGTTGTAAAGAGATAGCTTCGAATTTGGGGGTATCAAAACCAAAGCAAAATATGATGAAAGTAAAAATAAAATAGATAAACCCCATAATTTATTATACCATACTTGTTCACACTGAAACACTTTTCACAATATTCTGTGGATCTATATTAAAAAACCTTGTTAAACTTTGTGACATATTTCCATTCTATAGAGGTAGGTGCGAACAAACACCCCATAATTTTATTATATCATATTTCTTCAAACTGAAACATAATTATCAAAGTATACTTACGCAGATAGATATGAAAAGTCTTTATTAAAGTTTGTGCCTATTTCTATACTATGGAGGCCAGGCGCGAACGCACCCCACAATTTTATTATACCATCCCTATTTAAGTTAAAACATACTTATCAAAGGATTCTTATGTAAATCTATAGTAAAAACATTTGTAAACGTTTTATTTTTCATTTTTAAATTTTTTATTTCGATACTTTGTGGACCAGGCGTGAACGCAGACCCCACAATTTTAATGAATCATCATTATGCCAGATCAAACATACCCATTCCTGTGTCTCGATACATCGTCTATCATTATATGTAATCAGTTTTTAAATAGTCAACCATGTAGGAGCCTATTCGTGACCACACACACACGCACACACACACACACACACACACATTCAGCTATATTATACATATATATATAGTACTCATGCACTTATTGATCAGTGCTGAAAAAATAACGTTATTATTTAAAAAGCCATTCTTAAAATGGGGAGGGGGATGGTGTTTTGTACCTATTCTGTACTTTAACTTGGAAATACGGATCAGCAAGTGCATTAACACCATATATATATATATATATATATATATATATATATATATATATATATATATATATATATACTAGCAAGCTGCCCGGCATTG
>NC_136517.1:38253949-38306449 GCF_053919585.1 Euprymna scolopes
ACTCTATTACTGATTGGTGTGACTTCCGGACATTCGTATCAGATATGCATCTGCAATCCATGTTAAAAAAAAGTGTCCTCTACAGTATCAGGCATTACTGAACGTTTAATTGTAGGTATAGAACTCTTCATACCCTCTAAGAAATTCCAGCAAGCCCCCAACAGCCAACCATGAGTTCATACCATAATGTACCGCTGTCATTGCGCACATAAAGCACTATTTCCATTGCTCCCAGCGTAATAGCTGTTGTGAAACTAAAGCCACCTTTAAGACTGCCAGCAACGATTGTAAAAAAGTAATAAAGAATGCAAGACATGTTATACGTCAAATTTAAAGTAGCTGAGCAGCAGCTTGGTTCTCACCAGTTTTGGCAAATAAAAAATAGAGTTCTGACAGAAGCGTGTCCTCTATAATTACCATCATCAATGGGTCTGTGGTAATCTCGTCAGCATCTGATAAAGCAATACTCTTTACCAATAACTTTACAGCAAATTCTACTCTTTGCGATCAGGGCCATTTACCCCCTCGTTTTTCTTTCTGTATCTGAAAACACATTATGCGACATACAAATATCTGTACGTGATATTGCCAATCTTATTTAAAACCTTGATTCTAGTAAAGCAACTGGCCCCGACGGCATTCTCATTATAGTGCTCCAAAAGCTTCAACCAGAACTAGCTCCCATACTTACAAAGCTGTTTAAACGTTGTCTTAAGGAGAAATGCTTTTCAACATCTGTGAAAAAAATCATCTGTCTGCCCTGTATATAAAAATTCCGGGGATCGGTCATATTCCCTAGTAGAGATCAATCAGTCTCTTGTGCGTTGCTACAAGTTGCTGGAACCTGCAATAAACAGAGAATTGGTCAACCGCAACAGCAAAAATAACCTGCCAATCGACATGCAAAATTCTGCGAAATCTACAGCTGATTTACTAATTGCTACATCACACAGGATTCGTTAATCTCTTGACAGGGGCTTTGTCTCTGGAGCTATAGCTCTTGACATATCAGAAGCTTTTGATAAAGTGTAGCATAAATGTCTATTTCACAAGATCGCCAGCTATGGAATAGCTGGGAATGGCCTCTTAGGCTTCGAAATGCCATAGTATAAAGAGTTCTCACTTACCCTACACTCCATGAATACACTTATTGAATAAATGAATAAATCTATATATATTAATATATAGTTTTATATCGTCATTTTCTTCTTTATTAATTTATGTATAAGCGCCAATATAATTTGTTCGACTTTTGCATTATTCCGATAAGTCTCCTCCTGAAGAATTGATCTTATTCTCTTCTTATAAATCCCCCATTAATATATATACAAACACACACACACACACACACACACACACACACACACACACACACACACACACACACATATATATATATACACAAACACACACACACACATATATATATATATAGACCTATAACTACTTCATTTACTCACATAAAATTGATATACTAAAGTATAAATTTATGCGTAAACTTTAAGTATTTACTTCAAAAGTGCTCAATACCTAGGTAGAGCTAGTTAGTAATTTATAAAATATATATGGCGATTAAAGTACTATATATATATGTATATATTAGTATGTTTATATATATATATATATATATATATATATATATATATATTATTGGTTAGATTGGCTTTTTTCATGGTCAGTATTTCTTTCAGGACTTTGTCCAGTTCTGTATAATTTTCGCTTCTCCGTCTCCGTGATGTTTACATTATAGGCTGTTGGGACTAGGAAATCTACTACCTGGCATGAATTTTTCACTTTGTTAAGTATTACACCATCAGGTGTACTTGTTTAGATGAGTTTATCTGTTTGCAACTCTATGTCCCATGGTATTTTATGATTACTGATTTGAATTAATACCATTTGTCTAGGTGCTCCACACGCAATTGTTTGCATATTCCAAGTTTATTCCCTTCTCTATCTGGTTGTGTCTGTTTCTCATATTCTTTTCGATCTGGTTTACTGCATTCACTTATTACGTGGTTTATCGTTTAATCCCTTTGTCCACAGAGTATACATTAGTTTTCTCCTTGTGTTTTAATGATATTAGTTTTGATATAGTTAGTTCCAATCGCATTTTTGGCGACTTATAGTAGTGATTCAGTTTCTTGGTTTAGCTATGTCCAGATGTTCTCCCAAAACACATATTTAAATCATTCGTTGACATCTATGCTGATGACACTACATCTCGGCCTTTGATGTGTTGCCATACTTGGTATGGCAACACATGAAAGGCCGTAAATTACAAAGTTCTCTGTGATTCTCTCTCTTCTGATCTTGAGCGCGTGGTACAGTGGGGGAAGAGATGGCTGGTTACTTTTAATGCATATAAAACCAAGCTCCTACCTTTACATCATCAACGCGCTGATCCCCATCTGGCATCAATTGAAATGGATGGCTCTCGTCTTGGGGAGACCTCATGTTTTGACAAGCTTCTGGGTTTGACTTTTACTCCTGATCTTAAGTGGAACACATACATTAAATCCGTTGCCAAGGTCGCTGGGAAAATGGTGGGATCTTTCTATCAATCACGAAGATATCTCATTACTGATGCAATTTTCTATCTATATCAAAGCCAAGTACGTCCAAGGGTGGAGTACTGCTGCCACATCTGGGCAGGAGCTGCTAAAAACAGCCTATCCTTCCTTGACAGAGTACAAAATAGACTTCGCGACTTAGTGGGGAATGCTCTTTTGTCTCCCCTGCAACCTCTCTCCCACAGAAGAGACATCACGAGCCTGTCTTTGTTTTATCATTATTTCCATGGAAGTGCTTGTCTGAGCTCCAATCTCTGGTCTTCCCTCGCCAACCTTTCACGATAAACACCCGTCTAGTTTAAACCACTGTCAATAATTTTCCCCACTCTTTATCTGTGCCTAAATCAAAACGTAGATTCCATGAACAAATCTTCTTTCTTAGAAGTGCACGCTTGTGGAACTCTCTCCTATTTGCCTGTTTCCCACCTGACTACAACTTGGATGTCTTCAAGTCCAACATTAACAAATTACTGATGAACCGCCCCGTTAAGTAAGACACTTTATCAAATCTCCAATACTAACGATTACTACGATATTGTCCCATTGATTACTGTATAATTACCTTATCCCCCAATTGCATCCGGGCCTTGATAATTGGTGACTTCCATGTAAAAAAAAAATTGGCTGGCCCGCACTTGTTGCTCCTGTGTGTTAGTTTCCACATTCAAGGGCTTTTCTTAATATTTCACCTGTTTTCATGATTGTTGTTCGTTGTATTTTTATAGTCATTCCTTTGATTCCAATTTCTCCCATTCTTTTTTCAAACTTTTTTTGGGATTGTTCCTAGTGCTTCTACTATTATAGATATTATTTTGATTTTCGTCCTCTTCTATATCCCTTTCAGCTCTCTGGCTAGCTCTGTGTATT
The DNA here is from genome assembly GCF_053919585.1 of Euprymna scolopes. NCBI lineage: Eukaryota > Metazoa > Mollusca > Cephalopoda > Sepiida > Sepiolidae > Euprymna > Euprymna scolopes. The sequence goes on from NC_136517.1 coordinate 38,257,390, forward strand.
TGATTCGTTTTTCCTTTTCTTTTATATTCACTCTGTGGTCAGCTGGAACAGCAACGTCTACGATTTTACAGGATTTTTCTTTCTTGTTAATTATTACGACATCCGGTCTTCTTGCTTGGATGGGTTTATCAGTTTGCATGTCCATGTCCCATAGGATTTTGTGATTCTCGTTTTCAAGTACTGTTGCCGGCTTATGTTTGTGCCACTTGTCTGTGCGTTCGAGATGCAATTGTTTGCATAATTCCCAGTGTACTACCCTTCCCACTTGGTCGTGCCTGTTCTTGTATTCCTTTTGGGCCAGTTTTCTGCATTCATTTATTATATGGTTTGTCGTCTCATCTCTTTGTCCACAGACTCTGCATTTGCTGTTTTCTTGTCTTTTGTCGATCTTTGCTTTAATGTGGTTGTTTCTTATCAGTTTATCTTGTGCTACAGTTATTAGGGATTCAGTTTCTCGGCTTACATGTCCTTTTTGCATCCATATCCAAGTGTTTTCGTTGTTTTCATCTTTTGTCATCGTTATGAATCTTCCGTGTAGTTGTCTCTCTTCACACTTTTCTTTTCTTGTCTTATTCTTTGTCTCTCCGTTTTCTCTGTTTTATTGATTTTTTTTCCGTGTCTCTCGCTGCTATGATTATTCTTTCAGTGTTTTGCATTAAGTATTTTTCTAGTTTTTTTTCCCCTGTCATTCACAGTCTTCTATATTAATCAGTCCCTACCGCCATCTTTCCTTTTTACGTAGAGTCGGTCAACATCGTCCTTCGGATGTAGGGCGTTGTGCATGATCATGAGTTTCCTGGTCTTCTGATCGAGTTGTCTCAGTTCTTCTTTACTCCACCCTATGAACGGTCCAGAGTATCTTGCTAGTGATACTGCCAATGTATTTATGCCTTTTATTAGGTTTCTGCTATATAATTTGGTTTCGAGAAGTTTTCTTGTTCTCCTGAGGTATTCCTTTCCAATTCTTTCTTTCATTTCTCTTGCTTTGATAGTGTCTGCTTCCAGTACTCCTAGGTATGTATAGGCGTCTTGTTCCTCTAGAGCTCTCATCTCCGTTTGATTTGGTAGTTCCATGCCTTCTATCGTCTCTAGTTTTCCCTTTCTTATAACTAGTAGTGCGCACTTTTCCATACCAAACTCTATTTGGATATCCTGGCTGAAGATCCTGGTAGTATTTATTACTGTTTCTAGTTCATTATTATTATTATTATTATTATTATTATTATTATTATTATTATTATTATTATTTATTTATTTATTTATTTATGTTTACTTACTTACTTACTTACTTACTTACTAGAAGTAGCCAGGCAGGTCACCATTAAAGATTTCTTTTTAAGAATAACTTGTGTTTTCTGGAGTCCAAACGTACTCTCCACCTATTTTGATAACCTTTGCAGATGAATATGCGTTAGCACAACAGCCGCTTACCTTTGATTTCACGTTGGCGGCGACCGTTGGTCTTTACTGGAATTCGAGTGGCAATAATCCTACCCAAGGCACCAGTCCTCTTGGCACTCAACCAGCGGAGGTCTGGCTAGTGCTTTCTCTCCTCGGGCTTCCCATCCTCTTTGAGTCTTCTAGATTATTTGATGTGGTGTCAGTTCATGGCGACACGCAAAAAAAAAAAGGAGTAAGGGGAAGCAGGGTCAAAAGGGGGTAACTTACAATTATACAGTTTCAGTTTTCATAATTCTATTATTATTATTATTATTATTATTATTAATTTTTGTTTTTATTGTGTACGAAATGTTTTTTAATGTGGGTGATTGGAATACAAATGCTCACACCATCCCCAGTCAAAGAAAGATAAGTAAGTATAAAGGTTTTTAAACAGGTACCGGAGACCCCTAAACAACTGCCCTTTCCCTGTGCAGGCTACACGACACACACTCCTACCATTCAACTTCCAGTCACAGGATATCTGATACGCCGTTCAATTTGCTTTTCGTTATTTGCGAGCAATAAAACTGTTTTATTGTTACAAATATCGTGACTGACGTCCTAAATAAGCTAGCCAATACTCAAGGGAGGTAATCGAGCACTTCTCATTCACCGAAACCATTTTGTTTTTGTTTTTATTTTATCTAGCGTTAGTAGACCAACGTTGTATTTTTTTAACAAAAAGGAAGGACATTTAGGAATACGGATATCCGTTCCATTATCACCTATTTCTAAAAGGTAATGTTTTATTCGACATTTGTACGTCAGTGTCACTATCGATCAGTCTTTTAGCAACTTCATATACCAGACACTTACTAAATCATCGATTTATTTTTTTTTTACCGAGCGAGAATATTTTTTTTTACTAATGAGTAACTACTTACCAATCCAAAAGCTACTCAAGGATAAGTGCTAACGGAATTTATTTCATGATGAATAAGGAATATTATGAGAGGATATTTAAAACAATGAATAGCAAAAACACATTCAGGAGAGTATAGTGATAAAGCACTCGACATTTCGAAAGGTTTCAACAAAGTGTGGCATTCTGGTCTCCTACATAAACTTCGGTTTATAACATTGATGGTAAGGTTCTTTATATATTTAGGTATTTTCTCGAATTGATACGAATATAGAAATGATTCGACGCCATTTCCGTTTCATAAACACTTGACATATTTTAAATTCTAACCATGTGTTGTTTAGAAAAAAAAATAAATAAAAACATACTTTTTTTCGCCAATCACCATAAAGAACCATTGTCACTTGAAGAAGATCGAAGGTTACATCGACCTAAGGAAGAGAAGAACAAGTAATTTATCTGTCATTTGATGTCAAGTGTCTTCCAAGTTTAACCCAATTTCAAGTTTGTAAAAAAAAAAAAAAAGAAATGAAGCATGCATAGCAATGCTATTAGTGCGTTGCGAAAAAATACCCCCAACTAATCTGATTAGCAGTAAAATCCAACCCCTTCACTGTAGAAATTAATTGATTCCGGAAGACATTCTACTGTGAAAAAAAACAACATATTCTCATATTTAACTCCGTTCTCTTTGGGATACTCTCCCTACTACCCGTTTCCGCAATCGAAACGAAAATACAGAAATGTAAATATAATGTGAACAATCATCTTGTTGCCCAACTTCCAACCCAGGCTTCCTCTATAAATCTGGCCTTTATCACAGTAATGTTTTTATGCTTTAGTAGCAATAGATCTTGTTTTGACGGAATAAAAAATCGAACGCTACTGATATAGGATTCGAACTCGGAAAAACAGATTCCTTGGTCGACAAGGGTATCCACTTGGCCAATCATAAACTGCTTTACTTTTAAGAATCGAAAAAATACCAATCTTAATAAAATCTAAGACAAGTTTGCATACGTGTGTTAGTCGTGACATCGTTAGTAAGAAACTAGATTTTTGCCCATTTATTTACAATTAAATATATTAGCATATTCAAGCATGTACTAATATAAAATCCTGGACCAAAAAAAAAAAAAAGAAAAAAAAAAGAAAAAAAAAGAAATAAAATAAAGAAAATAAAATAAAAAACCTACTTTGCTAATTTTGAATATGTAATCGGTGAACCAGAAGAATGAGTGACTCGAAGTCTGCAGCGAACAGCGAATGTAAAAGGATCAATAAATATTTCTTGAAATAACATATATATTTATAATACTAGAACAAATTTAATACAATGAAACAAAAACATTTTATTTATAATTTTATGCAAAAAAATAATTAAGTATGAATTTTTTATCTGCGATTGTTCAACGTTCTTCTTATTCGCCATATAATCTATGATATAAAATGCACTTGTCTCTGTGTAAGTTGATGCATCCGGCTAAAACGAAAAGACACGACCAAAAATATTAAAACTTAGTATTTTCCTGATTGGTGTTGCCCTGGATGAATAATATGTAAAATTTAGAAAAAAAGGCTCATTTGTTGACACAGTTCCGTCAAGGAATCTGAATCCCAGAGGGACTGTGTACTAATTAAAAGAAAGCAACTGATCTTTGATTTAGCAATTAGTTTCCTTGCCTAGAAAAACGAGTTGTCTGTTTGTATCTCTTGAGAGGGAGATGGATTGAGTGGTTAAGAAGAGGGAGGGGAAAATCGGAGAAAAACGAAAGGTAAAGATAGATGTTTTAATAAAAATTCGTTACACTTTTGTTCCGTGCAATACTGAGTAGCCCTACTAGTTTGAAATAAAGGTCAATAAAACAGATACATATTTAAAATAAAGTGTACAAAAACGGCATATTAGCAAATTGGCATTTAACTAATACCTGCAGCTGTTTCATAATCTTTACACAACCGAGATATTATTTTGGGAATGTTGCCTGACAGTTTTTGCGAAGTAATATTTTTCACAGGTTTGTTTGTACGACAGTAACTGATGCCCATGAGTAGCAGCAGCAGCAGCAGCAGCAGCAGACGCGTAATACATATACAAATGACCGAACCAGTGTTCGATGTGATGTCACAGCGAAAGGAACGAAAAAGAAAAGATAAAAGAACACACGTGGACTGAGAAGCGGTGTTCAGAAAAGAACGTGTTCAAGACGTGACGTGACGAGAGAAGATACACGTTAACACGTGTGTAACATAACACTTTTACTGACTCAGCGTGATATTAACTTTGAAAATTCTCTACGAGTTAATTGTCTTTTAATTGAAGAATCGGGGATGGGGCATCTACCACAAGTTTCGCACTCGTAGGGGCTAAAAACTGAGTCTTAAATCTTATTAGTCTCGCACTGTAGCCATGCTCCAACCTCTGTCTCCTCATTGCAATTGCCTGTTTTCCAAGTACTTTAATGGTATGTGCTCTGATGAACACATAACGTTTGCGCAACATACTCCTGACACTAACCTCAGAAAAGAGAAATTTGATATCATAAATTTAATCAAAACAAAGTATTAGCAAAATCATTGAAGAATTAGATATTAAGGTATCATAAAAAAAAACAAGTTAGAATAGAAGAAATAACAGAATAAAGTATCGATATCTCAGATGCCATGATATTTTTTGTCTAAATGTAAAAATCTAATAAAATAATTCTATACGGGGGTCGTTCCAAAAGAGTAAAGCATATTTTATTTTAACTATAAAATTTGAAAAGCTACGAAGACGGAAGTGGTACCATTTAAACGAGCTAGCTTCTGCGTTCCAGGGTTTATTTATCTGCATAGTAAGCATAGTTCTCAATACACATCTGCCAGGAATTCAATTACGCATCTCTGCTTCTGACGCACGTTCATGACAAGAGTTGCTTTCTTGCAATGTTACACCGTTAATATCTGCAACAGATAGATGAAACTTACAAGTGATGAATGCATAAATTCAGCCATGACGACAATTCAATCGGTGATCTATTTGGGTGGAATAAAAAGGCGACATGACTTTTGGAACTTCCTTCGTATTTGAAACACCGAGAAAGAAATATGAAGAAACCCGTGGACCGTAAAAAAGGAATCGTTTTTTGTAGAAATTTATTCACTATCTCTAATGGAATGTGCTGTCTGCCAAGTCCAAAGTAGCTGAGCCTAATGGTTTCAGAACATCTTCTAGAGTAAATGCAGTCTTAATTCAAGGTGGTTGGCAAAAAAAACACACACACACACACACACACACACACACACACACACACACACACACACAAAAACACAAACAATTAGAACACGAGAGGGTGATCTTCATCGGCGTCATAATTAGACAAAAGTCGAGTCAAAACATGTCCAAGTCTTGCTTGACAGCCTTCATCTATGCAACAGTCTAACGCTATAAATGCATAACTGAACACCATTGTTGGTATCACATTTAAATTCGCTTTATTGTGTTTCATCGTCCACAATCATACTACTAATTTTAATTATCATTAACCACCTTCTATATAACTAAGAAATATCAATATTAACACGATCTGAAGACGACTAGATTTTTTAGCTCATTAAACAGGGGCAAAAGTTATAACCCGTTGCCTTAGAATGAGTACTTCATACCAAATTGATGGTTGAATATGGCTAAATTTGTGATCATACTTGCATCCAATACTAATCATTATTAATCCTTAATATACGGCATAACCAAGTTGACACACTGGTTCCCGTCTGATCACAGACGTTAAGCAACGTTGAGCCTGGCCGATACTAAAATTGGTGAACATTTGAGAATTCCAGGTGCTGTATGTATTCTCTGCTTATCTCAGAATTGTTTCCAGTCAGTCTTCGGCTTCTCCTTGCCACCAGACCCAAGCAGTGTCGATTCAAGAAAGGTGTGGTTAGTGATTGCGCAACCCTGGCTTCACAATTACACACGCAGCTATCCTTACAGTGGTATCCGTTGTTCTTGAGACTGGACGGAGGCCTCCATTAATCCATAACTGTGCATTGGACGGATAACATATGTAGTTCGTTCCAACTTATCATAAACAAAGTCTACACCCAATTTACACTAAATCGGCCTAATTGTTTCAGAAAATCTTCTAGAGTACATGTGGCTTTTATAACTAATCCTGACTAATACTTATTGATAGGTAACAGTGTATCAAAGAATGCCAAATTATTTAATTCACTGCATATTATATTAATAAAGTCCCATATGAAATTTCAGTCAGATCGGCTGAATAGTTTCCGAGAAATACTGGAATCGACAGACTAAGAGAACTATAATAAAATATTTCGTATATGTGTTTTAATCGTGACGACGTGACTTTCACATTGAATAATTAATCTATTATTAAAGATGGGTTTACCTTTGTTTCCTTTTATATTTTTAATCAAATAAAACACATGCTAAAATATGCGTCGGTTTACAGATTGAGTTATGTTTTAAAAGCCGCCAATTTTCATCGTTTTAATATCTTGCTATCTGTTATTGAGCTTCTATGTGTAACACTCATGCTCTTTTAGTGTATATGGTTGTCCTTATTCCGCTTTAATACGGTCTTTAGTATAATCGCTTCTGTCACACTACATCTTCTAAAGGAGAGAACAGAAAGTGAACGATGAAGACCAAAATGTTGCGCATACCACGAGTTTTTCTAAGACCGAATAGTTAAAAATTATCTTCGTCATGAACCATTTCTTGATTTTTACTCTAAATGATACCCGCTTGCATTTTTGGCCTTTCTTTGCCTCTAAATAATTCGGGCCCTACGGTAGGCGAGTGAGTAGGTTAACTAGTTAAATATGCAATTTACTCGGCTAAGCTTAAGGAATATGCCGTTTTGAAACAAATAAATAAAAATTAAATATTTCGAAGAAAGAAAGAATTAATAAACGGTAACAATAAACAATGGAAAAGAAAGAAAAAACGTCAAAGGTGACGCAATTGGCTATTATTGAAAAAAGATCAACGTTTAGAAACAATAGACAGAGTTATATAGGTTAGCTGGAGTTTCTGGCTAAGATCTGTCCGTTTGTCAATTTAGGGTTTCATCGCGACAGACATTGTTCCTTTGAAAGCGAGGGGACAAAACGAATGTTTAAAGATGTAAGGCTAACGAGGAAAACGTGGCGTTCAACCTGTAATCACCACGGTGTCATAAACTCAGAAATAAAGATACATATAAAATTGTACCAAAAGATCTGACCGTTTGTTCTTTGTTTAAAGAACTGTCCCCTCTAAATGATAAATATTTATTCTTAAACTGTTGCGGTTTGCTTATTGACACATTCATAAAACGCCCATCGATACCACGGTATGCAACATCTGTTTATACATCCCTGTATTATCAAATGGCGTTTTTTTTTTAATTGGAGTTAGCAGCCCGTTTCTCGTGTAATGTTCATTGAAACCATCTAAATAAACTGTCTATTACATATGTTCTTTACCCACACGCCTACACACGCATTGATGATGAGTAGGTAAAATGCCATTATTTAAATAGACACGCGTAGATATACTGTGTATATACACTGCACATAAAACGTATCATTATTTGGTTGTATGAAAAGAATAGTACGTATATTTATGCATAATAGACATGTTGATGGATATATAAAACATTGATACGCAATATGTTAACCGGAAAAAAAGACAATCCGTTCCCTAAGGCAACCGTATCCCTACTATATATATATATATATATATATATATATATATATATATATATATATATATATATATATATATATATAAGTTAACGTGTCTGTGTGTCTGTGTACAGTTCCCTATGCAATGATTCTGTAAATTTAATGTCTACAGACTCGAAATTTGGTATACAGGGTACTGAGATTTTGGAAAATCTGTGTGATCGGTTCAACGATTTGACCTTTGAGAACTCTATTAAACTCCTCCGACAATGTTCGTTCTAAACACTTGAAATTTTAGATATAGGTTCCTTGGACATGGATCTAACTTAATAACTCGATGTGAGCCCAAAACAATAAATTTTTAGGGGCCACAATAGGGGTCAAAGTTTAAAAAATTGACGTTTTTTTTTGGGGGGGGGAGAGAGAGAGGGAGGGAGAGAGAAGGGGAGAGAGAGGGAGACAAGAATAAGCGGTTAATAATTGTGAAATTATTAATCAACTTTTCATAGGAGGAAACATAAAATCTTTTTTTTAATCAATTTTCACCCCAAACAAGGCACAGTGCCACTTTGAAGTAGGGGGCTACAATCGGGGACATACGTTGCAAGGGCATTATGAAGGGAGATGAGTAGCAAGATATTTGTTCTCATAAAACTCGAACTTCTGCATGTCAGTAGAGTTGGGAAAGCAGAATCCCGAAAGGGAGTTCCAAAATCTAGCAGTTCTGGGGACGAAACTATTGGAGTAAAAGGCTTTCTTACACCTAGGGATCTCTACTATAAAGGGGTGGGACTTAGCTGCTTGATGGGTTTGTCGGGGGTAGTCACGTCGAGGGGGTACAAGTGCTTCTAGTTCGTCAGAGCATTCACCATTAAAGTACTTGTAGAACAGGCAGAGGGATGCAGCATTTCCTCAATGAGACAGAGGCTGAAGCCTAGATGACAGTTCAGGACCTATCAGGTTGGCGACTCTCTTGTGTACTTTTTCCAGGAGTGAGAGACAAGCAGCAGATGCACCAAATGTGAAAACAGTACTCCATACATGGCCGAATGGTGGCCTTATACAGGTACAGTATACTTTCAGGCGTAAGTAGTTTTCTCCGTAGAGAGAGCCCATCTTCTTTGCAGCTGCATTGGCAATGCTCTCAATGTATCTATTCCAGTTCATGTTCTCTGTAAACTTTAGGCCGAAGAGTTTAAAGGAAATACTTTCAGGTAATGTGTTCTTAGCCATTGCTATTCATGGTAGAGAAGGTTTCTTGTAATTATTGAAGGAAACAAGCTTAGTCTTGGCAGCATTGAATGTGACCATCCATTTTTGACCCCATTCCACTACAGATGGGAGGTCATTTCTGCCATTTCTTTAGATATGTGTTCATTAGTTTTCCCCTCGTGCCTGTTATAGAGAGTGGTGTCATCAGCAAATATACTCATCTCCGAAACAATTTTATTGAGAGGTAATTTATGAACATCAGGAATAATAAAGGCCCAAGGAAAGACCCCTATCACCTTGTTTAGATGTACTACCGTCGAGGACAACTTGGATTGTCTCTTACTTAAGAAGGATTTAATTACATTATGTATTCTTCCAGTGATACCATATGATATAATTTTTCTTAGAAGACCGTCGTGCGATACACTGTTAAAAGCCTTAGATATGTCAAGGACTACTGCTCTACCATCCCCTGTCTTGTCCAGGGAACGGTATATGCGTTCAAAGATTAAAGTTAGGATATCTGTTGTAGAACGGGCTTGCCAAAATCGATATTGTTTGTCGATCAGGAGTTTAGCAGGTGTAAGGTGTTAGACTTGGCCTTGATTAATTAAGGACTCAAATATTTTGGTGAAAAGCAAGAGAAGGCTAATGGGACGATAATTTCATGGGTCAGTTCTTTCACCAGAAATCATGTTTATACGTACTCATAGAACAGCAACATTAAATATATTTTACTGAGATTTTGCTCATTTAGGCACTGTATATTACACCATATATATATATATATATATATATATATATTAACGTTATTATTTCGAAATTATTATTTAACATGGGAAGAGTGGGGGTTAAAATAACTTAAACGTAATGCAGAAATGGACGATGTATATATATATATATATATATATATATATATATATATATATACATATATATATATATATATAAAAGCTGATATATCAAAATTTGTATTTAACTATTATGGTATCTGTTAAGTGCACATTTACCTATAAGTATGGCAACCATTTATAATTCAGTGATTGTAATGTTTTTTTTTTTAAATAATCAATTATAATAAAAAGAATGACTCATAGAAATCTATCTATATTGTTTTTTTCATTTTAATATACTTTCATAGAAATGTTTCTGTTATGTCACAAAAAAGTATTTTCTTTATGTCACAATTGTCACGCTCATACATTAATTCCATAGCTAATATAACCTACTGACCCAACGGGTCACGGGTCGTCTAGTATATATATATATATATATATATATATATATATATATATATATATATATATATAGAGAGAGAGAGAGAGAGAGAGAGCAAAAAGAGTAGTTTTTATTTTATTTTTATGTTTAGCTTCCTTTACAATCTCGCCTTTTTTATAGGTGAAGCAACCTAACCCGAGGTAAATAAATGACCAAACGGGTCACATATTTTTATAGTGCTATTTCGAACAACGTGATCGACCTACTTGAGTAGCAAACGATTTCACTACATACATATGCACAGCAACACACACACACACACACACACACACACACACACACAAATGTGAAAACGTGCCTGTGTCTTTTCTTCTTATTGCAATCAGTCTCTGTCCGATGGAGGCACGCATGCACGCAGGTCCGTGCGCCGTGTTGTCTCCACCCTAGTCTTAAATCTACCCGGCCAGTGTCAACCGAGACCCCCACCCTGACAGATATTAAATCGGTAACGCCGACCTGATAGCCATTCAGTTCCGTCTTGGCTGTGCTTAGCACTCTGCCCTCGGGGTGACTCTATTGTTTGGTCGTCACGGAGAGTCCCGAACGACGAGTTATGGTGGCGAGGCGTTGAAATCGAAACCGGAACGCCTAGTGCTCCGCTCCCTCCAAGGAACGGCAGGGGACATTTTAATATTCATAGCTGCTTAGCGCCCCTTTCTTCTTCTTCTTCTTCTTCTTCTTCTTCTTCTTCTTCTTCTTCTTCCTTTGACTTTTTAAAATTATTTTCTTCTTTTAATATCTCTTTCGCCGTTTTCTTCTTTTTCTCTTCATTTTGTGTCGTTTTATATTTCTTTTTTCTTTTCTCTCTCTTCTTTGTCTTCTTCTATTTCCCTTTCGTTTATCTCCTTCCCCTTCTTCATGTTTTTTTCGTTTTTTTTCCCTCATTTTCGTTCGTTTCCTTTTCCTTTTCCTCTACTTCTTCTGCGACCTCTCTTTTTTCTCTTTTTCTTCCTCTTCTCATTCATCGTTTTCATCTTTTGCCACTTTTCGCAGATCATTTTCAAATACTCGTTTCGCATCTTATTTCAGATCAACTATTATTACTGACTAGCCTGGGTGCCCGGCGTTGCTCGGGTGTTTGGAGGTGTGTGTTGCGCAAAAAAAAAAAAAAAGTTGTAGTAGGCAGGAAGGCTCGAACCCGTATCGCAAAGGAGGAAAATAACTTTAAAAAAAATGACATATTTGCCGTTGCGTCGATCGCCAAACCGAAAATGGCGAAGGATTAAATTAAGGCTCGAAATTCGAAAGCAGAGGATGACTTTCGAAAATATCGCTGAAAAATCGATCTCCCCTTGTAGAAAAGTGCCCGGTTTAGAATAAAGGAATTAATGTTTTTAGCCAATTTTTAGATAATTGTTGCCCGGAGGATCATCTTTAAAATGGTACCAATCGCGTGAAAATCCTTCGCCTCTGTTAAAAGTATTTGGCAAACATACATACATACATACATACATGATGATGATGGTGATTGTAATGTCTTGTCAGACGAGTTCCACTCCCTCAGACACTTAAAGTCCATGAGCCCAAAAATGACTTCCATCGCTACAGGACCATTTTAATAGACAAATGCCTGAGGGAGTATCTATACACAGATTATGTTACAGAGTCTTAGCTTTGTACGACAGCTAAGTCTCTCTCTCGGTTCAAAATATTGAAATCCAGCAACAAGCAAGAGCAAGATAGCCAACAACAAGTTAAACTGCAGACCAGCTTAATGCGGGTACTGGTCTCTCGCTTTATGTTTTTTTTAAATCAGAGATTTGCTTCTCCTAGAAAGGTTACCAAGGCTTACCGAAGCCCTCTTTACCCCAACACACACATACACACAAATACACGCATACATACATACACACATACACACAAATACATACATACATACATACATACACACACATACATACATACATTTAAACACACAGGTGAAATTTATATCATAGATAACCTTTCTTATATTGTCTATTATACGAAAGATTCGTTGATTAAAGTTTATTTCCTTATGGCTGTCTTAGGGTACAAAAATCGGGTTCGAAATCTAGTGGACGGAGCCATTTTCTCCACCTTAGTCCTGTTTCTCACGGAGGAAACGTAGATAATCTATCCCTACTCTCTTGCTATTTTCATAGCACCTGCTCAACTAATCTGCTATGAACCCCTATAAAACATTCGCAGCAAATACTCGTCCAACTACAACAACACCCAACCATTTCCCGTATTATATACCTGTGCCAAAAACTAAACGTAAATTTCGCGAGCAAAGTGCCTTTCCTAGAATTACCCATCTGTAGAACACACTGTCGCAGGACTGCTTCTTAAGTTACTATAACAATTGACTATAACATTGCTACCAAGGTTAGAAATGTTTAGCAGTTGTATAGTTTTCTACATATAATCTCATACACACATTTCTTAGTCATAATTTTCACCGTAGATCGCTTGACTTGTACAAGATGTTTTCAGACGGTTGTGTAGGATATAAGAACGTGAATGCCTTATTCAAAGGCTGGTATGACTGGATTAACCTTCGAAACCGAGCAAACCATCCGCAAATACGGAAAAGAACACCATGCTGACAGCATTGCTTTGCCTGCACGCTACTATTCAACTATTCTATTATTCAATTATTCTAATATTCAACTATTCTATTATTCTACTATTCTATTATTCAACTATTCAATTATTCTACTATTCTACTATTCAAGCAGTCTAGCTTGAAATATCTCGGGGAGCTCGAAGGTAATTTAAAAGTCTGCGTTAAAATGTTAGAAACTGCTGTATTACGGAATAATTCAAGTTATTTTACTCCAATAAATCGTTTATCGTTAGTTATTTTCTTTGGGATTTTATGAAAATCAACAAACGGTTTCCAAACTACGTAATCACCAACTTACATACACCGTTGATCGGTGGCCATTTAACATTAAAGAAAATTAATTACAAATGCATCTAAATCATGATAAGAAATATTTGATTTAATAGCGTTAAAAGCTGTCAAAAGTTATAGCCCGTTGACTTAGAATGTGTTCTTTATGCCAAATTAGTGGTTGAATATGGCAAAATTTCTGCTCATTTTGCATGAAATACTAATCCCTATTAATGTATCGAACGGGTGCTATAATAATTAGTTCGCAGCACCTTATCGTTATAAAGGCCACTACATACTTTCAGCCAAAATAACCCAGTAGTTTTCGAATGGATGTAGTAAATAATTTTTTATTTAGCACTATTAACTTCTTATTTTGGATCGACAAGTTAAGCTGTAGCACCCCCAAGCACACACACGCACCTGTGGAAATGTGTTTATGAATAAAATGATTTAAACTTATATATATATATATATATATATATATATATATATATATACATATAATTTTGTGCGTGTGTGTGTAAGGTTTTGACGAATAATCACTGGATTTTAATAATAATAATAATAATAATAATAATAATAATAATATATAAATATATATATATATATATATATATATATATATATATATATATATATACTAGCAGAAGTACGTCGTTGACTGTGTTCAAAAACAACCTACAGAAAATGGACTGTGATTGATGAAAGTATGATAGGTTATGAAAAGGAGGGTTGTAAAGAGATAGGTTTTGATACTCCAAAATTTTACCCTAACCAAAATATGATGAAAGTAAAGATAATTTTCGCGAAAATATATTTTTTATATCAACTTTGTTTCCATTCGTAGCCAAGAGTGACCAACAAAATGATGTTTCCTTACAAAGAGAAAATGTTATATATATAATAATAGAAATATACAATAAATAAATATTACCATAGTCAATAAAAGTTACTTTTATGGTAGAAAAGTTCATTGGTTTGTATTTTTAAGTAGTTTGTAAAAAAAAATGTTTAATTCACTAACCGGTTTAAAAAAAATCAAAATGGCAGCGACTTTGAAATGGAGAGCCCCGTTTTCAATTTGAAGGAGGGGCACCTGAGCATTCTGTGTTAACAATTTAAGAGAGTTCCGTCAACGTAAGGAATATTTAAAAACATATTTTAATGTTTCCTGTTATTTTGTACTTGAGGAATATTTGATTATGGCATGTGTAGTTTATATAAAAATTATAAGAAGTTATCTCCTCAAATTTGATTTTATTTTCGATTCGCTGAAATTATTTCAAGTAAAGAGTATTAAAAACTATTTCAAAACAAAAAAAACATGAACTGAACTTTTATTGACTATGATAATATTTATTTCTTGTATATTCATTTTTTCGGGTAGTCGTTTGTTGGCTTTTCTGTTAAACACTCTTACTAAATAATATCGACGAAATATCGAAAAACAAAGGAACAAAAACAGTTTTGAAAAATAATGAAGCTTTACTTACTTTAGTAAAATAATCCAAAACAGCAAAATAGGATATTAAAAAAGTAAACACGTAATTACTTTAGTTTTTAAAGCAAAGAATCGATATAAATATGAATCAGAAGAAAATGGCGCCCTTTTCAAGCAGAACAGCTTCGTTTCAGTTTTACAGTATTGAACGGTGTAGTATCGCGCCGTCGACTTAAGGGTTGTACTATTGTAATGTAATGAACACGCAAAAAGGGTTGTAATCAACTGAATTCCTTCTAGAACACTGACAAAAAAAGCTTAAACAGATATATAAATAAAAATAAAAAGGTTATGTAAATGTTTTTAAAAAGACGCGTAACCACGTGAGCAGGATTTTTTTCTTCTTTTGACATGATAATAAGAACCGTTCTTATTTTTTATTATTAATCTATTTTCGAAAGAGTGCCACGTGGAAGTCGAGAAGGAAAAAAACAGAGTTATGCAAAATTTGTGTCGAGAATTCTCTAAAATACCGACATTTTTTGGCTTTCACTTTAATAAGAACGTGAATTTATGAGGTGAATTTATTCGACACAATATGATTCAACTCAAAAAATAAATAAAAGCTAACGTGAATTAAAGTTAAAGTTAAAGTGTTAATGTGGACCTTCACTCCTATTAAAACACCTTGTTAAACTTTGTGACATATTTACATTCTATAATTTTATTATACCATATTTCTTACAACTGAAACATAATTATCAAAGTATAATATCTATTTGCGTAAGCAAATAGATATGAAAAGACTTTGTTAATGTTTGTGCCATATTTCCATGGAGTACAGGCGCGAACGCAGACCCCAAAAATTTATTATACCATCGCTATTTAAGTTGAAACATACTTATCAAAGTATTCTTATATACATTTGTATCAAAAACCCTTGTAAACGTTTGTTTTTTTTTAATTTTTTATTTCCATACTTTGGGGGCGAGGCGCGCAGGCATACCCCCACACTTTTTCGTTCTGCCAGATCAAACATACCAATTCCTGTGTCTCGATACATCTTCTATCATTATATGTAATCAGTTTTTTTTAAATAGTCAACCATATAGAAGCGTATTCGTGACCAGACACACAGACACACAAACACAGACGTTCGGCTTTATATATATATATATATATATATATATATATATATATATATATATATTATATATATATATATATATATATATATATATCGCCAAAACTTCTCGCCTTGATGGAAACTTGCTGCTCTGCTTCCAAATAATTTGAAATAACAGCAAGGGGAGACTTGATTCTAAATATTTATCATATGTTATATATTCTCATTTTTGTAAATAGGGTACGATTATGAATATCTCCAGTATCAAATAATCTTTATATATTGTGAAATTTACTTTATGTATGAACACCAAAGAGGGGAGATATAACATCAAGGCCAGAGGTTTTGGGAATATATCAGATATCTTGTAATTCAAACTCGGAAAACAACTGATTATGATTGAAACATTTGTAAAGGTGCACTATTTTTTCACTGTCAAAAAAATCTCTTAAAATGACCACTATTGTAGGCTTTCGAGGGGGCTGAAAACGAAAATTAAAGGAAACGAGTAGTTTCTAAAATATGATCAAGTCAGTAGGCCATCACTTTTCTATGCTATTTAAACGTAAAATGAAAACTCACTTTATAGCCACCTTTTTTTTTGGGGGGGCGTATTTTATTTTTTTTAGCACCCTCAAAAACCTATAATAGCCATGCTTTTAAAGGATTTTTTGAGAGTAAATAGATACTGCTGCTTTACCGAAACATTTTATGACTGTAAAAAGTGCCAAAAATAGGCTTTGGATGATGGATGATCCCCTTAATGTGCGATCTTTACGACAAATGTCACATAGCCTACCACACACCTTTCCAAAGAGCCTTTGTTTTTTAAATTCTGATCAATAATCACTGAGATTTGGAATTGCCCCAAAATGTGGTATATCTATATCTACATCTAGAGGGAGATCTATACCCGTAGACAAATTAAATATTGAAATGCTCATAGTTTTGGTTTTGTGGAACGAAACTGCATGAAAATGTTCAGGCTTCTTGAGGATTATAATACTATTCTATATTTTGAATTTTATGACAATTGGTAAAAAAAAACCTATACTTTCAAACCAATAAAATATGCCCAAATTTGCCTACATTTGTATATATAGTGTCCTCGCAGGCCAGCTTTAGTTTTGCCGCTTTAAGGTGAATTTTGCTTAGTTTTTTTTTTCGTTTATTTTTTTTTTTTGCTCGGTTGCCTTCCATGTAGCTTGCCAGGCCACTAATACACACACACACACACACACACACACACACACACACACACACACACATTGTGTTTAATATGTATTGCTCTTAGTAGCCCACCTACACTGAATTAGCATGTTACCCACTTCGAATATTTATTTTTATTGTTATCGGAATTTGTAAAATCGCCCATTTTACAATTAAATTGATTGATTGCCTGGTCTAATCGAGGACTAATCACCGCAAGGAAGCATGACATGCCTTCCCACAGTGTCGTAATCGACAATATCTTGTCATGTACATTGCACTGTAGAGAATCTACGGGTGCTTTTAGAAAATTATTTATATATAATGCCTTGAATTAAAGTTAAAATTGCAAAAGTTAGGTTTCATGTTTAAGTTGTGCTCTAAACAAAAGCACAAATTTCGGGCGCACCTCTGTCTTATCAAAGAATCTACTGTTAATTTTATACGCCAGCCCTTTTCTGCTTGTGTGGTGATAGAATTTATCAAATGCTCTTAATGCTGTATAAAGGTGTCAATTTTGATCAAAATCAAACTAGTACTTCTTTAATCAAATTTTTTCGATTATCAATTTTTAATACTTTATTCGGGGCATTTCGATACAAAACCTATCTAAGAACACTGCCGGACACATAAATTACACATGTGTTTTATTTACAAAATATCGGCCCAGTCGTTTCGGAGTCGTAGGGGAACGAACTCACACACACACACATAGACAAAGTACTCTTTCTGTATAAGTAGAGATACCAAACGGTGTACCCTGTGAAAAAGTTACAGACGTTTACTTAAAATGGTTAAATTTGTACACATTAAATACTGATTCTTATTAATCCATATTAAGCCCTTTACTATATATATATATATATATATATATATATATATATATATATATATATATATATATATATATATATATATAAGGGTTGGAACGATAATCGGAATCGCAATGGGGAATCATAAAAATCGGAACTTTTGTGAGTATCGGAAACGGTATTGTAATTGGAAAAATTATAATTTAATTTTCGGTTCCAAACCGATTCTTTCATTTTTTTTTTTTTGACAATAAAAATAAAACAAGCACGAACTGTTTTTTTAATCAGAAGTTGTTCATTTACAACATAAGACTGAGAAGGGCCACAGAAGGTGTTGACTTGAATATTAGAAGGTTTTAAATTCTCTGCAATGTTTTTTTTTTATTTCGTTGGTGGTGTCTCCCATCGGCTTCTACTGAAATAATTAAAAGTTATTGTTCTCTTTAGACGCGAGTGGAAAATATGGATGAAAAGCTCCGTTAAGTTCATCAAAATCTTGGGTGAGATGCACAAAGAAAAAACATTCTGAAGATTATCTTAGTAAAAAGGAAATTATATCTACAGTTAAACTTATATACGTACCTAAAAAAAAAGAAAAAGAATAGGATTGGGACATTTATTACTCTAATTAACAGAAAAAGAAAAGAAATAATAAACAAATACTCAACAAATAAATGCTACCAAAGGCAAGACTCTTCTACATACCTGAATAAATTTATTTGTGTTGAACTTTTTTAAAGTGTGTTTTTAGTAGTGTCCGGAAGACTCGTCCCCAGCGAACTCGTTCGTTTTTGCTAGGTAGGAAAACTTGTTCATTATTGAATAAGTCTCGATTGAAAACACATTTTATGACCGTTCTTGAAAGAAAAATTTGTTAAAAAAGATACTAGACCCCATAGTATTTTTTAAATATTTTAACTTTTTTACTGTTGTTTTCAAAAAAAAAAAAAATCGATTTTCTTAGTGTTCGTTTTTTTACCTAACTAAGCTAACTTGTTAGTGGTTTCACTTATTTTAAAGCGTTTTATTAAGTTAAAAAATGAGACTACAGACCGCATATTTTTTATATTTATACTTATTTACTGTTGTTTTTAAAAAGGAAACTCGATTTTCCTACCTAACTGGCTAAGTTGTTAGCGGTTTAATTTATTCTAAAGCGTTTATTCAACAAAAATAAGTAAATAAAAGTAGCGTCGAGTGTTATGTGACAACGAGAAATAATGTCCGACGCGAGGGAATTACATCTTTAGGATCTTGATGATAATCGCTCAAAAATAGAAAATGAATGAAAATACTGAGGGAGATTTAGTTTTAAAAGGAGCCCCGCCTTCTAATGGCGTGCTGGCGTGCTAACGCCCCCCCCCCAAATGCCGATTATTTTGCGTTAAATTTATATTCGAAACTGATCATCAACTCTGAATACTAAACTGGCCACTTTTCTGAAAGTGCAAATCCACAAATTTGTTGTTGTTGTTATTATTATTATTATTATTATTATTATTATTATTATTATTATTATTATTATCATCATCATCATCATCATCTCGTTTTCTTTTGTTACAGCAAGGCAAATCAAAATAATAACGCACCAAATCTTTATAATAAAAATAGTATTTAAATTTCATTCATATAAAGAAAGGCACGTAATAGTTAACAATATTCACGCCCTACCCATGTCAAAAATGGCATTCTAAATAGTAACATTATAATTTGCAAAATCATTCGTAACAATAGAAGGGGGCGTTGTTAATATTTTGTTCTTCCCTCGTTTTCTCATTTTGCCTACTAATCGTCGACTATTTTCAACTGTTTATGAACACTTTCAAGTAACATGTTGTACACTAAGAACAAACTGATACAAAGTGGCTTGGTTTTCACTCATTGAGAAAAAAATTTTCCGGGGGTTCATGTAATGATTTTAAAATTCATAAAAAAAAAGTTTGATTAAATATTTATGAAATATAATAGATTCGGAATCCCCTGTTTGATTTTAGATGGAACGTGGTGGTTTATACGTGTGAGCAAATGCAAAGATGTTCGCCCGACGTAACCAGCATCGCACTGGCATTTAAACAATACTATTTTTGGTGTAGGACAATTTATCTTATCGGAAAGAAGGAAAAGCAGGTCTCGTAGTGTATACCAAACGCAAGAAACAAAGTATAAGCAATTAAAAATACTTTTAACAATCTGTTTAGACAATTTAATACTCTTGTCCTTTATCCACGGTAGTTTTAAATAAACCGGACACTTCGAATGTCCAAACTTTTTGGGGATTAAACATCATCAACCTTCTTAGCAATGCAATCATCAATATCGTTTTACGGATAACCATTATTGATGTATATTTCCCTGATCTTATCAAGTTCGGAGTCTAATCTGTTAGGTTAACATATCATGAGAGCTCCATGTACCAGTGTATTAATTAGGCCGATCTTACGTGATTTAGGTAAAAAAAGGACGACCAGTTCATATATAAGCCAATGAAAGTCGGCTTCCTATAAATTGTAGTGAGAAAGCCCCCTCTTGAACGTTCAACAAGAACATCCAAGAAAGGAAGAGAATTGTCCTTCTCACTTTCCATAGTAGACTTCAGAGCTCCATGCAGAGAGTTCAACCTATTGAAAACTGCTGACGCTTCACTTTGAGATAAAAAACATAACAAAAGTGTCGTCAACATATCTGAAATAGGTGGTGGGTTTTGTTGCAGAATAAAACAAAACGGATTCGTAGTAACCGACAAAAATATCAGCTAAAGTTGGGGGGGGGCAACGGACTCCCCATTGAAACCCCGTCAATCTGAAAGTACATGATATCAGCGATGCTAAACTTCACTGATTTCATGCACATTACAATTAGTTCAGTAAATATCTCTTTGGAAAAGCGAGGAGAAGCCAGGTGACCACCATAAAGCGCGTCAGTACAAATACGTATAGTCTCATCTAACGGTGTTACCGGAAAAGGCTGTCCCCTTTCCATGTAAATAAGAAGAATATTAGACAGATGAAAATGAGATTAGGATAAGCCGAGACTCGAACCTTGTAAGCAAGGTTAAGTATTGGAATGTTAGAATTTAGTCTATTCTTAAATTCTATTAGAAATATTTAGATATTGTTTATATCGTAAAAAGAATTGATTGTTCATTCTTTTAGAAAACTGAATATTAAAGATGTCAGCTAAAGAATGAACAATACAAATTAAAAATATATTGTTAAAAAAATAAGTTAGAATTATATGTTGAGAATTCTTTTGTTGTTAAAAGTGTGTTTGGAAAAAACATGCATAGCCACGTGAATTGGTCACGTTTGGGAAACACTTCTGACGTCATAGACAAAGGGTGATTCTAGAGCTAGAGTTAGTCAGACGAGGGGAGTAAGCAGAGGAGTAGAGTCGAGAGCAGTTGAGTTGGGTTGAGTTGAAGTCAGTCTTTTGGAAGCGAAGGGAAGAATATTTAACTATGTAGATCCCAAATTTGAATTCCTGACGTCATCAGCATTCGACCGGTCCAGTGAATAAAGAATCATCATTGTGTTTTTGTAACTGTTGTCATGTGTCATCTTTCAACAATCAAAAGGTAATGTGTTAGTCATATGTAATGAACATTGTGTAACCCTTACAAGATTATGTATCTCCCCTCCTCTGTGTTAAGAACTTGTATACATCTTCAGTCAGTATATATACTACTACAACTTGGACGTCTTCAAGTTCAACATAAACAAACTCCTGACAAACAACCCCCTTAAGTAAGACACTCTATCAAAACCCCCAATACTAATGATTACTACAATACTATCTCAGTGATTACTGTACACGCAATAACCCTTATCCCTGAGTGGCCTTCGGGTCTTGATAAGTGGTGAACCCCATGTAAAAAAAATAAAATAAAATATATAAAGTCTTACGCATCTCTGAACTGTATAAATGTCTTCTCTCTCTTTCTCTCTCTCTCTCCCTCTCTCATCACTATCGTTATATCCGTTATATATATTGTCCCAATATGAATGTCCCCGCCGTCTCTCCTCGTGATTCAGAGTAGCGTGTAGCGGTTGGTGATGGGAATTTGAATTATTTTTAAATATTAAAGCCGGAACAAGAATATGATGTAGGAATGCATTGGCTTTTCTTCGACAGAAGGTGGTTTTAATTGACAGTTAAATTCAGTATGTAGTCTTGTATTTAGAAATTTCTTACGTCCGAAGTGGCAAATACGCTAGTCTGTGGTGGATGATTTAAGTAATCCCGAGGTCAAGTTACCTAGCATCTTCTCAAAACTTCTGATGACAAGTTTTCGACTTCGAAATACCATGGTATAAAGAGTTTTACTTTTCGTACACCGTTAATTGATGCATCATCCTTATTGAATAAACGAATAAATCTATATGCATTGTATATATTTTGTATTGTCGCTTTTATATTTTCTGTCTCTCTTTCTCACTCTCTCTCTCTCTCTCTCTCTCTCTCTCTCTGTATATAGTATGTAGAAAAATAGTGATAAGCAGAAATATAGTACTTTTAAAAGCAAAATTCAAAATTGTTAGCAAAAATACGTCGCGCAGTTGATAAAGTACTTGCTATATTCAGTTGTAAATTATATTCTTTTGATTGTTTAATCTTCAGTGTAATGGACACTAAAAACACAATTGTGAATTATTTAGGACTTCTACTCAGCTCTGGCTTTCGGAACAAGAAAATGCTATCTTCATTGATTAAATGAAAAGTTGCCTTCCAAGTTCCGCGCAGAGTTCCGAGTTAGAACGAAAGTTGACCGAATTGAACCAGATGCGTCAGAAGTACCATCAATCGAACCGTTGTGCGAATGACACCCAAGTTGAAGGCAGTAGTCCGAAGAATCCAAATAATACGAACATCTTACAAGCTTATTATCCGAAGCAACACAGTATCAGTTATGACGTCATTCTGTCTAATTATCGAAGAAGTAAAAAAAATAAAAAAAATAACGTCAAGGGTGTGAGTTCCGTTATAGAAGCGTTGATTTAATTTGAATAAAATAGAATACGCATCAAGTGCGCCTGAAAGCAAAAACACAAGGCAATATTAAGAAAATAAATACTGTTTATTTTCGTAATATTGCGTTGTAATTTGGCTTTCAAGCGCACTTGATGCGTATTCTATTTTATTATATACAAAAATAACTTGCAACTAGATAGTATATTATTGAAATAAACTTCATTTTATTATTTTGCATATCCCACTGTTTGATAAAAAGCAATCTCTCTCTCTCTCTCTCTATATATATATATATATATATATATATATTTATATATACATATTTCTGTAGAAATATATTTTCTTATATATCAATCCTTATATAAGAAGCTCAATGTAATTACAGAACAATATATAGAATAAATGACAAAAAGTTATATTCCAAAATTCATGATGTTGACCATCTTAGAATTTATTCCTTTAATCCAGTTGACTTATACAATTCTTGACAGTATCTGTTTCATAGCGCAAAATCAATCACTAAATTATTATATCAATCAGTGAATCTATTATGCCTTTAACTCATTAGAAGAAATAGCAACAACCAATCCGTTAAAAGGAATTGAAATGTAATTTGACATGATTAAAATCCGAAAATTGGAAGAGAAGCTGCAGTTACCTTTATATTTTCCATTACGCCATATTGAATTTTTATCAAAAAAATCATTGAAACCAACTATTCGTACTAACAATTTTAATTAATTTATGAGTCTTCTACCAAAATGTTCTATTTAATAATTAGTAAATTCATTAATTCCAAATTTTGTATACATACTTATGAAAAAAAATAATAACATATATATATATATATATATATATATATATATATATATATATACCCGTTTACATACATCTTTCACGATAAAGCTGGAACCCAGAATTAGATAGAATCGAGCAATTGCATCAACAGCAGACAACGCCAGACCCAAAGTGGGTTTCGATGCACTGCATCTCATCAGTGACGTGCTCCGACATAGGCGCGAACCCAGGTCGTCGCACTCATGAAGTGTGCAATACTGACGACTTTACCATATGGGACACGGCTCAATCTATTGGCTATGCCTCGATTTTTTAATTCTTATATTTTTATCCAGTTCTACATTCTACGATGTGACAAGCAACGCGTCCTATACAACTAAGATAGTTACTACTGGTATGCAGGAGGTAGATATCACATCTACAAACATTAACTGAAATTAGCCGACCCCCAGACACGATTTCGGAACAACCTTATTTTTTGAGGGACATCACGTCCCTACGAAGGATGACCCCCTTTTTCTACACATATTAGACATTAAGAGGAGACTATAGATAGATATATAAGTACCCGTTCACATACACCTTTCTCGAAGCTAGAACCCAGAATTAGATAGAATCGAGCAATTGCATCGACAACGGACAACGCCAGACCCAAAGAGAAATGTTATATGAACGGGTATTTATATATCTATCTATAATCTCCTCTTAATGTCTAATGTCTATATATATATATATATATATATATTTGTAGTCATCGACATACATCCTGTTTCGTTGTATCACAACTCATCAGTTCCGCTAGACTAGCATCTCTCCCAAGCTAAGGATTGAACCTAGAACCGTTGTGTTGACAGTCGGCAGTTCTCCCACTCGACGATGGAATTGACGCCCGTAAATAACTCGTCGGAATGTCTATTTAAATAGACACCCGCCACCACTTTTATAGTGCTCAAATCGCATGTTCATAAACAAACAACGAGCTTCGCATTTTCAGCCAATTAAGTAGCGGGTGAGATTATTTACGACAGTGCTCTACCCAAAGAGGGGGACTTAAAATATATATATAGGAAATTTATTACTGTGAGTCCAGAATATATATATAGTCTAGCTGGGAGACCCGGCGTTTTCCGAGATTGAATGATGATCAACGAATGTTTCACACTACCATATTTTTATTTTCAAAATCGTTTGAATCGCCATTTTTTCAATCACATCGATTGATTGCCTGCTCTGGTTGGGGAAAAAAGCCTCACAGTCCTCTCCACACAGACTTAGTCCAATACGCATTTTAGTCTACATTGCACTCTGGAGAACCAGCTGTTGATTTTATTCATTTTGCACCCGCCCCTGTCATATCAAAGAACCTACTGTTGATTTTATGTGTATGGCCTTTCGGCTTGTGTAGTAATAAAACTTCTCAAATACAATTACAATGTTAGGCTGTGCAAGGTGTTAACTTTGGTTCAAATCGACTGTTCCTTTTTTCATCGGAGTATTTTGATTATATATCATCGATACTTATCGAAGACATTCCGACACAAAACCTATCTAAGAACACTGCCAATCACATGAAGTGCCATCGTGTTAGATTTTCATAAAGATCAGCCAAGTCGCTCTTAAGTCTATAGTGAACGATCTCACACAGACACACACACAAAGTTCCTTATATATATATATATATATATATATATATATATATATATATATATATATATATATATAGTTTGTAAGGTTGCGGTTTGAAATTTCGTGTTTTTTATCAAACATTGATCCGATTAACAAATGGTAACGCTGATTAAACCCCCTTTTCTTTCCCAGATCAAATCAACTTTTCAGTTTGAAACGTGGGTGTTGGGGTGAGAAACTTTTGTATGAATTTCGCTATCAGGAACATCCTAGCAAAAGCGAAATCCCCACAACCGCCTAGACCCCTTCTCCGGTCCTCAATCCTTCCACAACCCCGGAATAATTCCACTACCTTGTATCGGAGTATACGGGTGGCGATGGCGTGGTATCCGAATGACGGAGAGAACTGTCGAGCGTCTTTAGACAATTCGACTCCGTTAATGCCGACCGTCGGGTCAGACTGTCGCGTATCACGTCGGGGGTGGACAGGACCCCTTTTTTGTTTTTCTGAATTATCCCGAGAACACCCACATTGCGAAACAGTCAGCACTACAGTGTCCAAATCCACCATGCCTGGACCTGCGACACCAACCCATGCTCGCTCCGTGTACCCCATGTCCACCCGTTTATGTAAGCCTGGCGCCAAAACTATGACTTAAACAGTCTATGCACATTTAAGGTGTACGAATCGGCGTACAATGACCTTTTTTTTTGTTTCTTCTTCTTCTCCGTCTTTCGTCGACGTAATAGACTCGGTGCTTCAGTGGATTATTTAAGTTTCGTTGCTTATGTTCTTTTTTTTTTTGTAACTTTTATTATTGATATGATTTATTCGACTTTCTTATTTCAATGGCATCAGTTGCTTGACTCGATCCTCAACATGACCCCCGAATCTTTGCGTTTCCTTCTTTTTTTTTTGTTTTTCCTTCTTCTTTTTTCCTTCTTTTTCTTTTTCTATTTCTTGTTTTTGTTCGTCATCTTCTCTACTACTACTACTACTACTACTACTACTACTACTACTACTACTACTTATTATTATAATTATTATTATTATTAGTAGTATTATTATGATGATGATGCTTCTCTTTCTCTTTCTTCTTTGTCTTTTCCCCCTGTTTCATCCTTTACTTTTCCTTCCTGCCGGTCTTTTCTCTTTCCTCTTCCAACTCCTACTCTCCATTCTTCTTCTTCTTCTTCTTCTTCTTCATCTCTATCGTTATTCTTTGTTCTTTATCTTTTTTTTATTTATTTTTCCCCCTTTTTTCTTTCCCTTTCCACATCTATAGTTCTTCGCCTTTCTTCATTATTTTTTGCTCGCTTTTCTAATTGGTTTTCCGTCTGCTACTAGTTCTTCTTTTTCCTTTTTTTCTTTTTTCGTCTTCTTCTTCTCATCGCCATCATTGTTTTCCTGCCCGTTTTCTTGCATTTGTTTTTGCTCTATCTCGTTCTCGTTCATTCCCCGACGATTTTTTTTATCGTTCTCCTTGCTTTTCACTCACTTTAATACTTTCTTTATGTTTATTTAAGTATTTCTTCTTCTTCTTCTTCAACATATTCTTTTTCGTCTCTCTATAGTTTTTTCCCCCTTTTCCTTTCTTCCCTTTTTCTTTTCACATCTCTAAACTTTCTCTTTATTTTTCGCCATTAATTCTACTATTCTGTAACTTTTTTTCGGTGGTTCTTCGTTATTATAACTTTTCCACTAAAAACAATGGTATCTAGGTTTTATATCAATTTCAACTAAAATCAACGTTACATTCCTAATTTTCATGTCGCCAATAGTTAAATGTTACTGCATTATTGCATAAAACATGTACTTTAATCATTTCACGATACAGTGATATCCGCTTTCAATTGTAAAAGACAGATTACAGTTACTTCCCCCTGACATCATACTGCTTATTTAAGTTTAAGATGAAATTTATTTTTAATACTGTTTTCATAAATAATTAATTTTTTTATCGTTTTTATTAATTTTTGGACGTATAACTAATTTCGAAATGACAATTCAGTAATACCATTGATTTTAATTGAAATTCAATATTTCGCGATACGCTTTTAGTTCTAATAACAAAGAAGCACCTCTTTTTGTCTTTCTTATTATTATTCTCCCACCTAACGCTGTCCTTTCTCTATTTTTTGGTTTCTTTTTATTTTGTCCTATCCTTTTCAGACTCTACAATTATCTAGCTTTTTTTCTTGAATTTTCACTCGCTCTTCTACGAGATTAGATCCAAAAGTAACTCCCCCGATGTTTATTTTAACTCAAAGAGTTGAAGAGCTACGAAGGCGGGAGTGGGAACATTAAATCGAGCAACCTTTTCTGTTTTGCCCCAGAATTTATATTTCTACATAGTCACTGTCATTCTAAATGCACTTTTGCCAGCGATGAACGATGGCTGTGCATGGGCGTCCGGAGCTCGCTTTGTCGTCCCCAAAGTAAAGCCTTCCGCTTCTTTTAAAATCAAAGTGTTGAAGTACTACGGGAGTAGTACCATTAAAACAAGCGACCTTTTGTGTTCCAATATATATTTTTCTACATAGTCACCACTATTCTCAAGGCAGATTACTCAGGAATTCAATGAAGCATCTCTGCTTCTGACGCACGTTTATAACATAGGGTTGGTTTCTTAGAGTCCCGCGCTGACAGTATCTGCAAGATATTGATTAAACTTTTGTAGCATAGCGGGGGACACATAACGGGGAGGAGACAGATAATGTTATATAACAAGTTACACGACGATAACTATTACTTGGGGAGTTCACCTCTATAAAGTGAAATTGTCTGTGTGTATGTGTATGTATCTGTGTGTGTACATTTCCCTACCAAACTACTCTGTCAATTTTCAGTCTACAGACTCGAGATTTGACATAAGGGGTATTGAGATTTGGAAAAATCTTTTTAATTGTTTTCCGCTAGAAATTTGGCTGTCAAGTGGTCAAAGTTCAACGATTTGACATTCGAAAACTTTACCAAACACCTCCGCCAATTTTGGGTCTAACCACTTGAAATTTTGGATGTAGGTTACCTGGACATGAGTCAAACATATATATATATATATATATATATATATATATATATATATATATATATATATGCACATAATGTTATGAACAGTACATAGGGCCCGACCAAAGCCGGGCTGAACTGCTAGTTGAAAGTTGAGAGATGTGAAGAGATGTGTAAATGAACAGTACTTTAAAACATTATCGAAGAAAGGGTTCCAAATAACGTTCAATATACAAGACGATGAAAACAATAACACATTACCTTGCAGTTGATGACAAACGAAGACAAAGGCTTCCATAATAATATGAATACATTTATTTCAAGCTGGTGATGGGAATGATCAGAATCCGATACCGTGTTAGATTTCTACTTTTTGTCTTTTCCTCCCCTCATTCGCTTCTCTGAAAGCGCTCATGCTAACTTCCCCTCTCCTCTCCTCTGCCAACTCTCAACTCTCTCGACTCTACCTCATTCCCGCCCTCCCTAATTTCGAACCCTAAATTAATTGTATATATTAAATCTCTATTTCTTCGTTACGTTAGAATGTGGCTTAACTTGTGAATGTTTTTGCACGTGGATATTGCATCTTCTTCCAAAACGTGTTCCGACAACACAAAGACATTCCTTTATTCCCATTGTCTTGTTCTACCTACTCAGACCTAACTTTGTTGCATAGTTATTTCTACTATAATGGACAATTCATTATATTCTTGAAATCGCATCTAAATAGCAATATGGATTGCTTTTAACTTTTGATACTGAGTTCGATTCCAGCATTCCCCTTGAATAATAATTTTCTTAAACCATTATTACTTCGCCTCTCTAATTACCTGGAGCTGTCCCCTTCAATATGCAGCACTTTTAGGTCATGAATGCTTCAGTACAGTCATCATAACAATAGAATTTGCAATCCCTATCCGATATATTCTGGTAGCATAAAAAATAGGAGCCATTACTTTTAGAACGCATCTCGTAATTTTTTTTGTCTTTTTTTTTAAATACATTTTAATTTTTTTTTTTCTTAATATTCTTCTATTAACTTTAGGTCATATATGAGGCGTCTTCAAGTTTCCAGCCCTTTTTCGTATGGTCACTTTTCTTGATGATACACACATGAAACTCTAGTCCCCTTCGAAGTAATCTCCCCTGGCTGCAATGCACTTGTTGTACCGTTCCAACAACTTCTGGAATGCCCATGGAAGTGCTTCCATCCTCTCATAATAACAGTCTTTAATGTTTTCTTTGAGCTTAGGGAATAATCAAGTCACAGGGAGCAAGATCTGTACTATTGGGAACTAAACTGATCAGCTCGACCATCTCCCTGCTGTCATGACAACGTCTTTCTTCCTGGTCTTCTACAAAAGGACAAACTTCGCGCAAATCTTCCGCATCTTCAGTTCCTCCCGAATAATTATGTGAACAGTTTCCACACTGACATCAAACTGTTCACTTATCGTCTCTATAGATACATGATGGCCCTTATCTATGAAATTCTTTATTTGGCCAATCAACTCTGGTGTTTTGACTTCCTTACACTTTCTACGCCTTTAATCATCCCTCACAGACTCCCTGCTTTCCTTTAATCTCGTATGCCATTAAAAAAAAACAAGAAAAAACTGATGCTCGATTTATATAAGATGGTCCAAATCAGATTGAAGCATTCCATACGTTTCTGTGGCATTTTTTCCCCAAGTTTAATTACAGAATTTTATCGTATATCATTCTGTAAAAATATTCCCACATCCATATTGCATTTTTTTTTCAATTCACCGGCTGTGAAAATTAGGCTTTAGTAGGTTTATTCCAATCCATGCTGTAGCTATTCATTTGAAACTGAGGTCATTTCAAAAGATGTATGGCAATAAAATACTGCATTTTCAAGAGACCATAACAATTTTAAATACTTGTACAAAAAAGTCTGGAAACTTATTGAAGGCACCTTGTAGTTTACAATCCATCGATATCTTCATTGTTTTACTTGTTTCGCACACGTTTTCCTTTCTATTTCTTCTCTTGGTCCTTGCTCTTTTGGATTCTATAGTTTCCGGTTTTCTATATTATACTACCAGACCGCTTGTCGTTGCCCGGTCGTAAAACACGCTTACATACGTACAGATTTTGTATTTATCATTACAGAACCATTTCTTTATTGATCATTATATTATACTCAATATATAGTAGCAATTAAAAAAAAAATCAGCAAACAAACATGATGGGTGGAATCGGTTAGATTCAGTGCTTCAACTTTATTCGTTACTGTTTGAGCTGTACTAAAATGGATAAAAATAGTTTAAAATGGATCGACTTCAACGTATACATATATATCTGTGCATGCGGACAACAGCACTTTAACTCGACTTATACCTGCTGTTTCATTTCTTCTTCGATTTTAATCCCTTAGCAGCTATTTTTACCGGCTTCAAACTAAATCGAATTTGTTCCACATGTCCAAATCCGCCCCACCCCGTATATCAAGTTTCAATTTTGTAGACCAAAGATTGACAAAGTAGTGTGGTAGAGACCATTACACAGACAGACAAACAGAACAGGTAATTTTTATACGCTTAAAACAAACAGCCCCCCTCCTCCAAAACTGCAATCATTTGAACCGTTTTTGTGCCATTCTGCTGCCTTGCGTCTCGGGGGAGATGCACTTTGAAAAAATGGAGAAAGGCAAACACATATGCGATTGGAGTTTTATAAATATGACTTTTCTGAGTTTGTCTGTCTATCTGTCTTTCAATTCAACGTTTTCTTCAAAATTAGTGGGCCAATCTGGCTGATTTTTTTGTATGGATATTTCGTTGTTGTGGTAAGGATTAGCGAAATTAGTAATGTGGTATCCAGTTGATTCACTTTATAGAGTTTTATAGGAATTAGTCACCACATGACCATATTTACACTGGAAATTTTCTCGGAAACTAATGGACCGGACCGGGGGGAAATTATGGATTAATAGGTATACATATCCGATGCCAAAAATAAATACACATTTAACCATATTCATCCTTGAATTTGTCATAAAACACTAATTTTAAATCACTGTCTAAAACTTTTGCTGTATTTTATCGAGGTAAAAAGTTTATTTCTGTTTATGTTTGGCTAGTTGTTGTTGTTGTTGTTCTTCTTCTTCTTCTTCTTCTTCTTCTTCTTCGTTCTCTTCATTTTACTAACTGTTCGTATACCTTACCATATAATTAGTTTTGACCTTTTCCGTGCTTTCTGAACTTTTCCCTATGTATCACCATGATTCACTCTTTTTTAAAATCTTTTTTTATATTCATATTCATCCTTCTCTATTTGTCGATTTTTCCCACTGGTCATTTATTTATTCTTTAGTTTTTATTTTCTTTCCATATCTCTATCCCCCTCTTATTCTTCATTCTGTCTTCTTTGTTCTTTCTTTCTTTGGCTTTTTTTCTCCAACTTCTCTATCTATTTTTGTATTTTGATTTCCGACTCGTTTTTCTTTCTTTTTATTTTATCCTTTCTATTTCTCTCTACCTTTCTCTATCTAGCCTTTCTATTAATCCCTTTTAATGTATCATTCCCTGTTCTCTCATTATTTCGATTTATGTCTCGATATCTATCTATCTATCCATCTATCTAATTCATTTCTCTTCCTTTTTCTTTTCTTTTCTTTACGCTTTCTCTTCTCCTATCTAGCTTTCCTAGTCGACCATTCTTTATATCTGATCAGTTTTTCTTCTTTCTTTACACTTTCTCTCTCCCTTTCCACCTCTCTTTAATGCTCCCTCTATCTATCTCTATTTCTCATTCGTTTTTCTTTCCTTTTTTTCCATTTTTTTTCTTTCTCTTTTATTTTTTGTATCATTTTTACAGTTTTGTATGGTTTCTCTTTTCTCTTTTTTTTTCACTTTTGTTTTCTTTCCTAGCATTGCCACCATTTAAAAATAACAAACTCTTTTCCTTCCGTTTAATGCCTGATTGTTTTCTGTATTCTTATATTTCTCGAGAAGAAAAAAGTGGTTTTGTTTGATTCATGTGATCACGTGATGAGCTATAGAGAGCTACCTCCTTCATTACATTTTACGCCACTAATTATCGAATTCACTTTAACCCTTAAAGCTTTACTAGAGCCACAAACATGTATTTACATGTTTAATGTGTAATCTATTTATTTTTATCGCCACGAGAACAGAGTTAGACACATGTCGGTTTTTAATGTAGGGAAGATCCAGCTCCCCAAAAAGGGGCACTCTGGATAGTATCAAAAATAAAAATTGTCTCAGTCATGAAAAACTTCTCCTCCACTGACCAGGACAGAAAAGGTAAAGTGTAAAATCAGAACAGATACTACAATGGGTATTTATTTGTTTCCCCACGAGAGCAAAGTAAGCATGAGGCAGTTTTTTAATGTGGAGAGGGGGTAAGGGAAGAGGAAAAGGGGACCAGCTCCCAAGAGGTGGGAAATGGGAGCTGGTACTGAGAGCCTCTCTTGGTATATAGGGTTGCCCCTATATGGACCAGGAGCTCATTACCACAAGGACAGTGGTCTCTGATTGCAGTATCTGCCGGGTATTTATTGGCTTCTCCACTTAGCAAAATAGGCAAAAGGCCGTTTTTAATATGGTGAGTGAAGGGGAGAGGGACCAGCTCCCCCAAGAGAGAAGTGGATAGTGACAATTAGTATGAAGGGTTTCCCCTACCTTGACCAATAACTGTGAGGTCACCCCCCACATATGGTCTTTGATTGCAGTATCTGCCGGATCAGATACTACACTGTGATCTTGACCCGAAGGCTAATCAATTGGTGAAGTTGTAGACTTTACAGCTGTAAAACCGACAACTTCAATAATTGATATTATATTTCATTTTGGAATTTCTTGGAGATGAGGTTCATATTTTTGTATTCATTCTTTTGCGAACTGTTGACCTCATCTTTATATGTGTTGGTCTAATAAACCGCGAAAGGGATGGGAATACTGAGTCTTGTAACTGCACTTCCAGCAATTACTGCCTTCCATAATTGCCGTCACTACACGTTTTGGTTAGCTAACCCTTTGGTTTGCTTGGGTAGGACTTGAAACCGCTATCTTCAGACAATGCTCACCTGGAACAGTAGAGATAACAAACACAAGGAAGGCGTGGACAACAATCCGCTGAATAACGAATACACATCTAATAATTATATAAGAAACTTACATCTAATATTAAGTATCACTTAAATTATTACGTCTACTGTTCTCATCTTGGGCGTTATTTAAACAAGGACTTGACCGACGTAACCTCCGCATTTCTGCAGAACTTCGAATTTTATTTCGTCTTTTTCCTTTCCTCGTTCTTGTTCCTTTTTTTATAGGGACCACCACTTATCAAGACCCAGAGGCAACTCGAGGGTAAGGGTTATTGAGTGTACAATAGTCGATGGGATAATTTCGTAGTAATCGTTAGTAGTGGAAATTTGATAAATTGGATTACTTAAGGGGACGGTTTATCAAGAATTTGTTTACGTTGGACTTGAAGGCAACCAAATTGTAGTCAGCTGTAAAACAGGCAAACGGAAGAGAGTTCCACGGGGTGCAGTTCTAAGAAAGAAACTTTGTTCATGGAATATACGTTTTGACTTGCGTACAGATAAAGCGTGGGGGAAATTATTGATAGTGTTTTCAGCTAGACGAGTGTTTTTCGTGAAAGTTTCCTGTTGTTGTTGTTGTTCTTCTTCTTCTTCTTCTTCTTCTTCTTCTCCTCCTTCTTCTTTCTGACATTCTTTTTTCTTAATTTATTGTTTGATCTCTTCCTTCATTTTTCTTCTTTCTCTTCTTTTCTATTTTCCCACTATTTCTTTTCATCATGCCTTTTGCTCTTTCTATTGTAATCGATTGTCTTTTCACGTAGGGCTTCCTTCTTGCTATCATTAAACATGCTACCACACAAACACTGCACGTAATCAATTACTGGTGCAACAGCAAATTCTTCAACGGGTCACAAAAATATTTTTCTTTCTTTCACTATTTTGATGCTTTTTCATGTCTTTTACTTTTCTTGCGTCTTTTAATATATTTTATTATTCGTATTGTCTTACTATTATCTTTATATTCTGATTTCATTCATGATTTTATTTTTTATATTTTATTCATTTTTTCTTCCTATTCGTCACGCACATTTCTATTTTTTTCTATTTTTCGGTGCTAATTTTGTCTAATTTGTGCACTTTTTTCCTACATCGTTTGTAACAATTTATTTCTTCAGTCTTCTCTTTTGCCCACCTCCCCAGTATTTACTTTTCTCCTATATTTTTCGTTTCCTCCACGCTCTCGTTTTATTTCCATAAAAGTTCTTTATTTTCTGTGTGTTTTACTTATTTGTTATTTTGTTGTGGGTCTTCTTTATTTTCATCCCCCTCAGTCTTCTTTTTCTTTTTTCTTCTTCTTCTTTTTCTTTTCCATCTTCTTATTATTTCCATTATTGCCCTGTCGCCTTTTCTCGTAATCGATTGTGTCCTGTCATCTGACGGCCACATTTTACTGTCTTTCGAAAGTGATGTCGTTACTTGTACAAAACGAACAGATTTTTTTCAGGTCCTTTCATCTTTGATGAAAGCCCCGACAAACAAGAAAGAACGGAGTTACATAACAAAAACATGACAAAAAATTAATAGATATGAAAATACACACACATACAAGGTGGCACACTCAGAAACAGACACACAGACACACGCGCATATATATATGATATACATATATATATAATATACATATATACATATATATATAATATACATATATATATAGATATATATAATATACATATATAATATACATACATATAATATACATATAATATACATGTATATATAATATACATATATGTATATAATATACATATATAATATACATATATCATATACATATATATAATATATATATAATATACATATATATACATACATATATATATAATATACATATATATATAATATACATATATATATATACATATATATAATATACATATATATATATACATATATATAATATACATATATATAATACATATATATATAATATACATATATATATACATATATATAATATACATATAATATATTATTATATATATATAAATATACATATAATATACATATATAAATATACATATATATATAATATACATATATATATAATATACATATATATAATATACATATATATAATATACATATATATAATATACATAATATAATATACATAAATATAATATATATATAATATACATATATATATTTAATATACATATATATATAATATACATATATATAATATACACATATATATAATATACATATATAATATACATATATATAATATACATATATATAATAGATATATATATAATATACATATATAAATATACATATATATATAATAGACATATATATATAAATATACATATATATCATATACATATATATAATAGACATATATATTATATGCATATATATAATAGACATATATATAATAGACATATATATATAATATACATATATATACTATACATATATATAATAGACATATATATATAATAGGCATATATATAATATATATATAATATACATATATGTATAATATTCATATAATATACATATATATAATATACATATAATATACATATATATAATATAGATATAATATACATACATATATAATATACATTTATATATATATAATATACATTTATATATATATAATATACATTTATATATATAATATACATTTATATATATAATATACATTTATATATATATATATAATATACATTTATATATATATATGTATAATATACATTTATATATATATAATATACACTTATATATATAATATACACTTATATATATAATATACACTTATATATATATATATACAGTGATGATCATATTTATTGGCACGGTAAAATAAAAGTTAAATTTTGTCTAATAAATTCTAAAAAAGGGATTAAATTAAAGAAAATAACAAAGTATATTATGTATTTTTAACTGGCCTTTCCGATGCAGCAATCGGATTTTAGAAAAAATAAATAACAAAGGAACAACAAACATAATTGCAAAAAATCCTTGTTCAAAATTATTGGCACGGCTTTGTTTTTCTTTTAGTATCAGTATAATATCAATCAATTTCCGGTTTACGTGCTTTCTGAACTTTTTTATAGCCATATTATGCTTGTTTAACGCTAATTCAGTGAATAATTTTTTTCAGATAATTTTTAGATAGCGATTTATTTAAACTATTATAAGTGACTAAATTATAATTTTCAATCGCCATGGTTAAAACTAAGGAACACAGCGAAGACGTCAGGAAGCTTGTTGTAGCATGCCATACCAATGGGGAGGGCTATGATAAGATTTCAAAGAAGCTAAACCTTCCCAAATCCACTGTTAGAGCCATAATAAACAAGTTCAAATCGCAAGGCCACGTTATGAGTTTAGAGGGTAGAGGGAGAAAAAGGATTCTTTCCACAAGAGATGAACGGAAAATTGTTGGACAAGTAAAACAAAACCCAAGGATCTCTGTTGGGGAGATTGTTGATGAACAGAGCACCTCTGGAGTGAATGTATCTCGACATACAGTTGGTAGAGTTTTGAAGAGAGCTGGTTTAAAAGCATGTCGTCCGAGAAAGACTCCCTTATTGAAGCCTATGCACCTGAAAGCAAGGCTAGCCTTTGCAAAACGTCATATTGATAAAGATGTTGCATTCTGGAAACGTGTTCTATGGACTGACGAAACGAAAATAGAGTTATTTGGCCATAATAAAGTGTCTTATATTTACAGAAAATCTGGCGAAGCTTTCCTGCCTAAGAACACCATACCCACAGTGAAGCACGGTGGAGGCAGTTTGATGTTTTGGGGATCCTTTGCTGCCTCTGGACCAGGGCGACTTGTTAAGGTCACAGGTAGCATAAAAAAGGAAGATTATGTTAAAATATTGGATGAAAACCTGAAAGACTCTGCTAAAGAGCTCTCACTTGGTCGTCGTTGGTGGTTCATGCAAGATAATGACCCAAAGCATTCGGCTAAACTAATCATATTAATGTTTTGGAGTGGCCATCACAAAGCCCAGACCTTAATCCAATTGAAAATTTATGGAGAACATTAAAATTGAGGGTAATGCAAAGGAAGCCTAAGAATCTTATTCAATTGGAGGATTATTGTCAGGAAGAGTGGGCTAAAATTACTACTGAAGAGTGCAACAACTTGGTTGTAAACTATGAAAAGCGACTGAGGAAGGTAATCAAGGCCAAAGGCTATACAATTGATTATTAAATAAATCGTGCCAATAATTTTGAACAAGGGTTTTTTGCAATTATGTTTGTTGTTCCTTTGTTATTTATTTTTTCTAAAATCCGATTGCTGCATCGGAAAGGCCAGTTAAAAATACATAATATACTTTGTTATTTTCTTTAATTTAATCCCTTTTTTAGAATTTATTAGACAAAATTTAACTTTTATTTTACCGTGCCAATAAATATGATCATCACTGTATATATATATATATATATATATATATATATATATATATATATATATATATATATATATATATATATATATATATAATAATCCTCCCGAAGCATGAGTAAGGCCAAATAAAGAGGGCAAAACTTGCACACTCAAAGGGCTCAATATTTGATAATGTAGAACTTGACACTTTATTACGATCGGAAAGCTTGTGAAACTGCAATAAAATGTTCTTACGCTGCATTGTAGATATTCCAGACATTTTAGTAATAACTGATAACTTCTAAACAGAAACATTCATTTCAAGCGCGCCCCTGTCTTATCAAAGAACCAACTGTTGATTTTATGAAATTACTAGCGATGGGGCCCGGGCGTAAAATACGCTTAAATATGATATTTTAATTAGCCCAGATTTCATATATATTAATATAGAAATTTCTAAAGTAAAAAAAAAGTATATTTCGAAACCGATATCAAAACTGTAGCACTCAAAGCTGGTGACGTTACCACTGTACAAACGTGACACGCACATGAACTGGTTAAAAAAATGAAAATAAGCTAAGATGAATGTACAAAATGTATAATGATTTTTTTTCAATTTTGACCTATTTTTGACTCCTTAAAAACTATTTTAATCGGTTAAAGACCCATAAGAGAACGGCCCGTAAAAAAATCTAATCATTTTAGGCCCCTAGCTCCGCTCTGCGATTTTTAGGTTAGGAGGAGATAGAGTTTGAAAATATGGAGACAGACAGACAGACAGACAGACATATAGCCTTTTAAATATTCGATCTTACATAATCACGTGAATTAAAGTTAAAGGTACCAAAAAGAGACCCAAAGTTGACAACCCTAGGCTCCCCATCCAAAAAGACCCCTAAACCGTCCCCTAAACCGTCTCCATTCTGCTCCCCAAACAATACACCCCAAAACTCCCCCCCGCTTCCCCTATGAAAATTGACATGCCCCCTCCTCCATCACCTCGCCCTTCTACTTCTGAAAAGAAAAGACAAAGAAGTCCCTCCGTGGAAAAAGACCAAAAAAAGAAAAGACCCCCTTTTTTCAGGGCAAAGACGTGTGTAAGATCACGGCTAATATAGAGACCATATCAAAAAATCACGGTAGAAAAGACTACCGAAACCTCTACGCGGTGAAGCAGATAAGCAAACTGGATATTACAAACCCAGAAAATTTTCCTAATGCCAAAAGACTTTTAACTGTGGTCAGAAGTCGTGAAGAGGCCAAAGGAGTTTGGACTATGCTGGAGGAAGCAAACTCTGCTTTTAATATCATTCCTCCAGCAGCCTTTTTTAGCGACTCCGACATACTTAAAATGGAGAAACTATGTGTTGGACGGGTCCCCATAAAAATCCACCCTTCACTTTATAGAGCGATTAAGTTAACATTTCCTCTAGACATCGGTGGTCTGTCCCCTGATGGGGCCATCACTAATGAGATGACCTCAGGATCATTGGGGACAGCTGTCGGTGTCTTGGCACCGTCCATGTTTGTTAAGGATACCCAACCCTAGATAGATCACAATGGCTTTAAGGTTAGCTACTTTGAATGTCCGAGGGTTGAGGGACGCCTCTCGTAAACTTCGAGTTGCACGCGACCTTCAACGCCTCGGGGTGGATATATGCTGTGTACAGGAAACTCACTTCATTCCCAGTGATTATCAGGGTGTGCTGCTTAGGGACTTTCAGCTCTATTCAGCACATTTTGATTCCCACTCGAGGGGTGTTTCCTGGCTAGTTAGACGCACTCTTGATGCTTCGTGTGACCCAGTCTATGCTGATCCAGAGGGAAGAGTGCACGTGCTGGATGTTACCGTAAAGGATGTGGCATTTCGATTTATTGGGGTTTATGCTCCCAATAGCCATGGCGAGAGGGTTTCCTTTTTCCGGGGGATCGAGCCCTTCATGAATTCGTCTCGGCGGATAGTTTTAGCGGGAGACTGGAACGCGGTCCTGGATCCCGATTTAGATCGCGGGGGTAATACTTCAAGGGCTACTAACCAGAACCGGGATGCTAAGGCGTTTCGAGACTTTATTGACAAGTTTGATCTTGTCGATAAATTTCGAAACGAAAAGCCCGGGGATGTAGTTTGGACTTGGACAGGTAGACGCGGCTCCGATCTGGTGCAACTTTCGAGTTACATCGATCGGTTCTTAGTTAGGAGAGTCGACTTAGGGCTTTTAGACTGTCCAAGTTTTCATAACATAGTTTATTCGGACCATAGGTTAGTCCGGGTTCGGGTAAACTTAGATAGCGTTAAACCTAGGATGGCTAGTTACTGGAAGTTCAACACGTCGTTGTTCGACGTGAAGGGCTTCCGGGAACAGCTTTTTCTAACAATACAGAGGGAATTGACGGGAGCCATTATCGGGAATAAGTGGTGGGGAAAACTTAAACAAGTAATTAGGTCCTTCGCTGCTGATTTTAGTCATCGACTCAATCTTAGTTCTAGAGCAGCGAAAGCGGCACTAGATGATAGATTAAAAAGGGCGGTGGAGGAGGGGGATAGTGATAGTTATACTTTAATTAAGGCTGAACTGGACTCCCTGGATAATAGGAAGGACCAGGGTCTAGTAGTTAGGGCTAGGTTAAAAAGAGTGCCGAACGAGGCAACAAACATGTCCACGTCAATGCGTGCAGAGGAGCGTCGACGTGCGACTGACCGACACATCGCCAGTGTCACATTGCCGGACGGACGAACCGTAACATCAAATGATGGAATCCTGGAGGGTTTTCGAGCTCATTTGCAGGAGCTTTTTACCATGGAGCCCGGTCTGGAGATTGAACAGTTTGACACGTATTTAGCTGACTTTTCTCGCCTTGAAGCGACCGAAGCAGCTACGTGTGAAGGTAGCATAAAAGAGGAAGAAGTCCTTGAGGCTCTGAAACAAGTCGGGCTAGACAGGACCCCTGTGATTGATGGTCTGCCTTACGAGGTGTACTTGAGGCTGTCGCCCATTTTTATTCCTTTGCTGGCCACACTCTTCAACTCCTGGTTTAGGAACGGGTCTATACCTCAGTACTTTACCAGGGGGATCATTAAATTGCTTCGCAAAGATAAAAATGGAGGGGATGGGATTAGCAATTTCCGGCCCTTAACGATGTTAAACACAGAGTTAAAGATTTTGGCCAAGATCTTAGCAAATCGTCTGCAGGTTGTTTTACAACGTCTCATAAGTCCCGAATAGACGTGTTCTGTTAAGGGCCGGACGATTCAAGATAATTTGCACGCGATACGCTTGATCATAGAGAAAGTCGACACAGAAGCCGCGCTGATCAATTTAGATCAGTCCAAAGCATTCGATAGGGTGGACCATCGTTACCTAGGGGCTGTTCTTTGCTCGGCTGGGTTTGGACCCCAGTTTCGCTCATGGATTCGCCTCTTGTATGCTTACCCCGGTGCTATGGTGGAGGTGAATGGGGTGAGATCGAAGCCCTTCAGGTTAACAAGATCTATCCGTCAAGGTTGTCCGTTATAACCCATGCTGTATGTCATCGCGCTTGAGCCCTTTTTGCGCCAGCTTAGGGTGAATCCGGTCCTTCGCGGGATTACTTTTCCAGGTGGTTCTACCCCAGTAAAGTATACCGCCTATGCTGACGACGTGACTGTGCTTGTAACGAGCAATGCCGAGATTAGAGTCGTCGACATGGAAACAAGACGGTATGCACAGGTAACAGGGGCCATAATCAACCACGTTAAGTCTATTGGCTTACGTGTTGGTGCCTGGAGGGGAACGCCCCTTCAGGGGCCCTTTGGCTGGACTGATGGGCCCTGCAAGCTACTCGGCGTCTGGTTTGGCCCCGACCTCCAGCTGGAGAAAAATTGGTCGGAAGTGTTGAAAGCGGTCAAGACCACAGCTCATTTGTGGTCTTTGAGAAATCTAACTTTAAAGGGTCGGGCGGAGGTATGCAATACTCATATCTACCCCCTGATCCTATACCGTCTATCAGTGCTTCCACTCCCGGAGTCCTCACTACTTGAACTAGTGCGTGCTCTTTTCGCGTTCTTATGGCGCGGAAAGCAAGCCATGGTTGCTCGGGAGATCTGTTGCCTGCATCCATCTGAAGGCGGTCTGGGTATGCCTAATATCAAAATACGTAGACACACTCTAAGGCTGATATACCTGGACCGAATGTGTACACCTGACTTAGGGAACGGTGTCTTCTGGATGGAAGACACTAAGAAAGCCTTTCCGGCTTTGGAGAGTGTGCATTCGGCTGAGGGGGAGGCACGCCAGAGGCCCCGAAACGAATGCCATTTCTATCGCGAGTGTCGACAGGCGTTGAGGTTCCTTCAACGGGTGAATGAAAGCCTCTCTGACACCCGGCTGTTGTCTCGCAAAGCGCTATCTAGGGTTTTAGTGAGGGGATCTGTCCGAGACGAAAAGATTGAGGAGTTCGGTTTCACGAATGAGGAGCGTCGCTCGATATGGCCTTGGGCGCCCGGGATGAGCTGTTTCGATAACTACGAGACATCGCTCACCTGGCTGGTAATCCGAGATGCCCTCTGGGTTCACAAAAAACTTTTCATAGCAGGTTTTACAATGACACCTAGTTGTGTCCGATGCGGAGAATGGGAGGAAGACCTAAGCCATGCTTTCTTCCGCTGCGCTATCGTTCGACCGTTATGTGAGTTAGTTGAGAGCTTCACGGTTCGCATACTGAATGGGCGTTTTTTTTGTGCTGGATGCGGTTTCCCCGTGCTGCAATTGGGCGCCGAGTATGAAGAAAGAGGAACGTTATGTTTTTCTGTGTTTGCGAGCTGTTATGAGAGGCGTGATTTGGTCGACACGACAGAAGGAGGTTTACGGAGATGAGACCTTCACTGCTCCCCAGCTTGTTCTCATGTTCAAGCATCGGTTGAAAATGCGAATTAAGCTGGAGAAGGTGAAACTCACTCCTGTGAATTTCAACGAAAGGTGGGTGAAAGCTTTGCGACTGTGTAGAGTGACTGGAGCTGGCCTTGAATTCGTTTCTGATTTGATTTAGGTCAAAAAGGATTTTGGGTATCCTGAACTAACAAGACATCAGTATCGGACCGATTAGTTTAGTATGGGTTAGTTAGGCTTTATTGTTTGATTTTTTTTTTAACTTAGCTAGAGTATGTATGTGTTCATCGTCCCAGTCCCTCTTTTAGTTTGCCCTTGTCCCCCCCTTTTTTCCAACCTTAGGTTCGATAACCCCCATTCCCGACCCCAATTAGGTGACGGATGGACTGCTTTGTCAGTGATGCAGGTCGTCTTTGTGGTGTTTATTCAATAAAGTCAGTTTTCGTGTGGACCTGCGTCTTTTCGACTGACAAGGCTTTCTATCTGCCACAATTAGTAGTAGTCTTTTACTAACTACTATTTTTTCATTGTAAATATTTCATTCTTTTTGTATATAAAATTTGTAGCCCCAACCCCCCACATCATGTATATATCATTTTTCGGGTTATAATTAGGATTCCCATAGAGTGATTTTGGTATTCTGGTGAAAGAGTCTAGTTAAGTTAACTTTATGTTAGATAGGTCCACATTAACCCCCCCTATTTTTGGCCTTGTGCCACATTTTGTGTATATTTATGCAAATAAATATTAACACCAGAGCGACCCTCGCCTGCTCGGTTACGTTTATACTCTTTTCAATTGTAACCTTTTTACGTTGTTGTTCTGTTTTCTTTGTGGCTTATTGCGAAGCCATAACACTGACGACATTGGATTCGGAGTACTCACGTTTAAAAACAATGTTCTAAAAAACTAAACACTGACGACGTTGGATTCAAGGACCAAGCTAAAATCGAAACCAGTAACGACATTGAAAAAAATACTCGCGCTGAAATAGTATTCTAAAAATACTTACGACGTCGGACTGAAAATGTTATCAAGCCTAAGGAAGTGTCTAGCATAACACTTGCAACTGAAAGGTTCACGGTAACTAAAAAAAAAAAATTTAAAAAAAACGCAGATGATTACGGAAAAAGAGTTGAAAAGAAAAAAGTTCGTCACGACTTTTAAAGATAGCGCTGTACTTTTGCAAAAAGAAAAAGGTTCGTCGCGACTTAAAAAGGTAAATGTTTATACTTT
Source organism: Euprymna scolopes (assembly GCF_053919585.1). Taxonomy (NCBI): domain Eukaryota; kingdom Metazoa; phylum Mollusca; class Cephalopoda; order Sepiida; family Sepiolidae; genus Euprymna; species Euprymna scolopes. The sequence continues at coordinate 38,301,279 of NC_136517.1, forward strand.
TGGAAAATGAATTAGTCACTTGTGGTTTTCGCTGCAAAAATCGGGCGTTATTTTCTCTGGAGTCAAATATACACGTGATTGTTTTTTTTTCTTTAGATAATGAACTTTTTATATATTTATGTTTTTTTTCTGTTCGTTTTATTATATGGATGAAGAAATAAGAAAAATAAGACGGTTTTGTAAAATTCCGCGAGCGTTTTGAAACTGCTAACGCTGACAAAGCAAAATAGACGATTTGAAAGTAGCGTTGGAACATTTGACCAAGTTACATATCGATGCCGCAAAGCGTCAGTCACAATTCGAGGAACAGCAAAAGGAATTGCAAAAAAAGTTAGCGGAATGTCAAATACGAACCGAAAACCAATTAGCCGAACGTGAATTGCGAACAGAGGAGTTACTTACAGAAATTGTTAAAAATAATGCGAACGCGGAAAGCAATTCAGCATTTTCTCAGAATACAATATCGACCGCGATAGACAATTTTAAATACGAGGAAGAGGAAAAATCATTCGCAGCGTATTTTCGGCGTTATGAAGATTTTTTAAATATTAACTGCAGCAACTGGTCTGATCAAAAGAAAACCAGACTTCTACTACGAAAATTGGAAACGGCTGAGCATGATAAATTCGTGGATTACATCTTGCCTCGGTAAACAACAGATTTATCATTCAATGAGACGGTAAATTTGTTAACAACCTTTTCTGGCCAAAAACGTCTCTTTTCCATAAGCGTTATAGATGTTTGAATGTGGTAAAAAACGATAATGACGATTTTACCACCTACGCAGCTGTAGTGAACAAACACTGTGATAACTTCAAGTTGTCTGAACTAATAGCAGACAATTTTAAATGTCTTGTGTTTGCGCAAGGGTTAACCTCGGGAAAAGATGCGGAAATCAGGCGCAGAGACCTTACAAAATTAGAAAATGAACCGAACTTAACACTTCAAAAATTGACTGAGGATTGTCAAAAAGTAGAAATGATAAAAAAAGATGCAAGAAATATCGAAGCAGACATTGCGAATATAAAAAACGTAACTAAGAAAAAACCGTCGAAATGGCCCACAGCCACTGACCACCGAAACTCAGAAAAGATAAAAGCACCGAGCGCTTGTTTCAGATGTGGTGGAATACATTGGGTAAGGGGTTGCCCATTTTTAACAAAAAGATGCCATTGATGCAATAAGATCGGTCATAAAATTTCGCACTGTATGAAAACTCAGAATAGAAGTCGTGTATGTCAAACCAGAACTAAGGACGCCGTAGATGAAAATCTACGCAAATACGTGACGGTTAACACTTTCGGCAAGGTTATTAAATTCCAATTAGACCGTGGATCGGATCTTTCAATAATAAATTTCAAAACGTGGAAAATATTACGAAAGCCGACTATTTTAAAAACTAACAGAACGCCGACGGCCATTAATGGTACAAAAATTCATTTTGAAGGTGAATTAATTAAAAACGCCACTTTACGGGGGGGGGGGAAACTAAGATTGTATGTGCTAAAAGATAGTGAGAACCTGTTCGGTGCTTACAGCATGGAGGAGTTTCGTCTCTAGGATCTTCCTATATCCACATTCTGCAAGAAAATAGATACCCGCCCAGCAGAAACGGAGAAACTTATAACTTGTTTTAAAAAGAATTCACAAACGTATTTACTCCTGGCGTAGGGAGATGTACAAAAATGGCTACGATTTTAAGTTGAAATCTGGCACACAACCGGTGTTTAAAAAAGTTGAAATCTGGCACACAACCGGTGAGCAAAATAAATCAAGAACTAGAACGATTAGAAAGCATCGGTATACTGGCTAAAATTGAATATAGTGAGTGGGCTGTTCCGGTAGTTTACATAAAGAAAAGGTCCGGGGAAATTCGCGTTTGCACCGACTTCGCGACCGGACTCCATGGGTCCTTAGAAGATTTTCACTATCCATTACCTAGTCCAGAAGTGTTCACGAAATTAAATGGCGGCAAGTTCTTTTTTAAGGTCGACCTAAGCGACGCTTACCTACAGATTCCGGTAAACGACAAAAGCGCTAACCTCCTGTATTAACACTTATCGGGGTTTGTACAGATACGAAAGACTCGCGTTTAGTATCAAGGTGACAAAGCATTCAGTCGAATACAAGATTATGGATTTAAGATCAAAGCAGATAAATGCGAGTTATTTTTACAAACAATTAACTACCTGGGTCAAATAATCGATAAAGATGGTAGACGCCCAGATCAATGTAGGGAGATTGCTATTAAAGAAATGCCGGCACCAGTAAACATAACTCAATTGCAGAGTTTTTGTTAGGTTTGGTAAAGTATTACCAGGGGTGCATCCCAAATATGCACAAATTGCGCGCACCACTTAATGAATTGCTAAAAAAGAATAAGGCTTGGGAGTGGACGGAAGAATACCATACATCATTCCAAGAAATAAAAAGAATCCAGACTTTAAAACTATTCCTAGCGTATTTCAACCCGCAGTTGGACATAATAGGAGCTAGCGGCGCTAGTCAATATGGCGTCGGGGCGTGCATGCTACATCGAATGCCGGATGGCTCGAAACAGGCTATTGCTTTCGCATCACGAACTCTCTTGCCAGCGGAAAAGAATTATTCTCAAATCGAGAAAGAGACCCTAGGAATTATATTTGTAGTTTACAAAATTCCACCGGTTCTTGTACGGAAGACATCTTTTCTGCAAGCCGACCATAAGCCGTTGATATCCATCTTTGGATAAAAAAGGACTTCCAACATTCATTGCGAACCGACTATTAAGATGGGGAACTATTCTGCTGAACTATAATTTTACAATTCAATTTCTCCCCTCAAAACAAGTAGCCAATGCAGACGGTCTATCGAGACTGATTCTTGCCAAAATGGAATCTCTTGAAGATTCAGTAATCGCGGCACTACGTATCAATAGTGATGTAAAAACCATGATAAACAATATTATCCGCGAACTGCCGGTCACACTTCAGGAAATTAAGTCAGAATCCCTCAATGACAATTTCATTCAAACTACGAAGCAGAAATTGGTTACACCAGTTCAGACATTTTTTCTGGTTGCGACGAAATACTGTTATACGGTGAAAGGGTTGGCATCCCCCAAACCCTTCAAAAAAGAATTCTCAGGGATTTTCACATGTGGAATCTAGGTATAAACAGAATGAAAAGCCTAATGAGAAGTTTTGTTTATTGGCCAGCTATGGACCAAGATATTACCGACATGAACAGATGCAAAGGCTATGCTTTGGCTGCAAAAGCACCACCTATAACATATAAACCTTGGCCTAACGCTGAACAACAATGATCGAGGATCCACATCGATTATGCAGGACCTGTGGAGGATTTTTACTACCTGATAGTAGTTGACACTTACTCTAAATGGCCAGAGGTACTAAGATGAAAAAAACCGACCACGGCAACAACGAAAAATTTTTTATTCGAATTGTTTGCTCGCGTTGAGGTTGTAGACTGTAATTAAAGACGTAATCAAAGGATACTCTAATTTAACATCAAAATCTGAACTCCGAGATCGTCATGTGCTTAGAATATATGCCTACATTAGAGATGGCTTTCCATTTGGTATGGACATCTCCAGATAAAACATTAAATTGCTCTATATGTGCTTCCAGATTCCAGATAACATTTTTAAACCGTTAAGCTGATTTTTTTGGCGTATTTCTTACTGTCACCAAAGCGGTATACGAAGATAAATTGGACATTTAAACACTGTTTTATCTTTAGTTTAAGAGAACTCAGTTATTTTTCTCTGCATAACTGATTTATCATGTCAAGAGGGTACCTTTCTTGGATAAGGTATCAGTAAGCATTTTAAGTTCCTCATCCAATTTTGATTTTGAATAAATCATCAGGACACGATCTGTTATGGACCAAATTAAATTAATCTTACGTATTGTTGGCCAAAATGAATCACAGCGTATATACAGTCCCATAAATGTGGATTTGTAGTATATTACCAATACATACGGATCTTCAATAGCTGACCATCTCATTAAAAACCCGTCATGTGCAGTTAACTTCAGCAGTAACTCATATAAAATTATGAGTCATGCTCACTCAATATTCCACCTAAGAAATGCCGGAGACTATTCAGGTTCGGTTGAGGAGCCCTTCTCTTTGTAAACAGAGAGCATGTCTCTTAGGGTTGAGTGTGATTAACCTCTAGAATTTTCGAAAATATCATAAGCTTGCTTTATTTTAATCGCTTTTTAGTTCTTCTTTTTTCACCCTTGAACAGAATGCAACGTAACTTTATTTTAATAATGTACATATTTTTGATCTTTCCTGTTTTTAAATCCCTCGATGCAACTTTGAAAAATCGAGAGCGAAACCGATCAGGTGACACCCTATTTGTGCTTCCTTCCTGTTTTCCCCTCTTAAAAAAACAAAACAAAAAAGTGCTTTGTGTATTTAACATTCAATCATGGTAAATAAAGTATGATTGCATGATTGAATATATATATATATATCATGATTGCAATATATATATATATATATCATGATTGCAATATATATATATATCATGATTGCAATATATATATATATATATATCATGATTGCAATATATATATATATCATGATTGCAATATATATATACATATATATATATCATGATTGCAATATATATATACATATATATATCATGATTGTAATATATATATACATATATATATATCATGATTGCAATATATATACATATATATATGTATATATATATATCATGATTGCAATATATATACATATATATATGTATATATATATCATGATTGCAATATATATACACATATATGTATATATATATCATAATTGCAATATATATACACATATATGTATATATATCATAATTGCAATATATATGTATGTATATATATCATAATTGCAATATATATGTGTATATATATATCATAATTGCAATATACATGTATATATATATATCATGATTGCAATATATATACACACACACACATATATATATATATATATATATAGAGAGAGAGAGAGAGAGAGAGATGGAGAAGGAGAGAGAGATCCGCAAAACACACGTAGAAAAAACCCCCAGTAAAATCCATAAAACTGGTGACGCCGTCCATGTGTCAGTGAGTCTCCTTCATCGCGAGATACATTTATTTATTTCCATGGCGAAGTTCGTGTGT
>NC_136517.1:38311449-38331449 GCF_053919585.1 Euprymna scolopes
CTGCACCTCCAGTAAATAAGGATCTTCTTTCCTCATCAAATGAAGAAATGCCTTCAAGGGGAGATTCTGTTGAGCCAATATTTTCGGAAGATATTGAGTCTACATATACAGAAACACTGACTCACGCAAGAAGACCTGAATGATCTGGCTCGTGATTTCCATCCATCAAAACAGCAGTTAGAGCTCTTGGCTTCTCGACTTAAACAGAGGAACCTAGATCAGGAGGATGTAAGGATCGCCAGTTTCAGGAATCGGAACAAAGACCCAGCTTCCTTTTTGGACATGGAAATCAAATTGTGCTACTGCACAAACATACCTGGCTTATCTACGTCATTTTTTTTGCAACATAATCCTTCAGACTAGCGTCTTTTCATAGACTCTCCCCAGCGAAGTCTCGGAGGTGTTCTTCTGCACAATGAGAATACATATCCCAGCATTCTCATTGCACACTCTGTCCATCCTATGACAACATGGAGCTTCTTTTAGAAGCTATTAAGTACGGCGAGTACCAATGTTGTCTGTGTGGAGACCTCAAGGTCAGTGGTTTTCTGATGAGTATACAAGTGGGCTTGACAAAGTACTGTTACTTTCTCTGTCTCTAAGATAGTCGAGCTGTATCCCAGCATTACAAGCAAAAAGATTGAGGGTTTAGAAGCACTTTTTTCCTGTCGAACACAGCCTCGATGAGAATCCTCTGGTGGACATGAATAAGATGTTTCTTCCTCCTTTTCACAAAAAGCTTGATTTGATGACGAAATTCGTGAAGGCGTTGGACAAAAATGGTACTGCCTTCCAACACTTGTCTACTGTGTTTTCAGGTCTTAGTTCTGTTAAGCTCAAGGAGGGCATCTTTGTCGGACCTCAGATCCGAGAAGTGCTGAAGGATACTGATTTTGAGGAGCTTCTTACCTTAAAGGAACTGAGAGCATGGGAAGCATTCAAGTCAGTCTGTAGTGGCTTCCTTGGTAACACATGTGCTCCAGATTACCAAGCTTGTATTGCTGAAGTCTTACGAGGATACGGAATGCCGAATGTCATTCAAGATTAATTTTCTCCATTCCCACCTTAACTTCTTCCCGCCAAATCTTGGAGCAGTGAGTGATGAGCATGGAGAAAGATTCCATCAAGACATTAAGAAGATGGAGAGCAATTATCAAGGCAAATAGAACCCTGGCATGTTGGGAGATTTCTGCTGGATGCTCTTGCGTGACATCCCGGAGGCAAAATACACCATATCTTCTAAGAAAACACGCTTTTGACTGTCTATGGTAATTTGAATTGTGTAATTGTGTCATCCAAGTATATTGATTCAATCAGTATTCTTTATCTATCTGGTATAAGCTGCTGCAACTCTTGAAATATATTTTTTTTTTACACAATGATCACCACTTATCAAGGCCCGGAAGCCACTCAGGGATAAGGGTTATTGCAAGTACATTACGTTAGTGTGGAGATTTGATGAAGTGTTTACTTAAGGGGGCGGTTCATTAGGAATTTGTTAACGTTGGACTTGAACACATCCAAGTTGTAGTCCGGTGGGAAGCAGGCAGACGGAACAGAGTTCCACAGGCGTGCAGTTCTAAGAAAGAAGCTTTGTTCATGGAATCCACGTTTTGATTTAGGCACAGATAAAGAGTGGGGGAAATTTTGACAGTGGATTCAGCTAGACGGGTGTTTTTCGTGAAAGATTGGCGAGGGGGGGGACCAGAGATTGGAGTTCAGACGAGCACCTGCCATGGAAATAACGATAAAACAAGGATAGGCTCGCAACGTCTCTTCTGTGGGAGAGAGGTTGCAGGGTAGAGAAAAGGGCATCCCCCACTAAGCCACGAAGTCTATTTTTTACTCTATCAAGGCAGGATAGGCTGTTTTTAGCAGTTCCTGCCCAGATATGGCAACAGTGTTCCATCCTTGGACGTACTTGGCTTTTATGCCCCCCCCCCATTTTTCACATATATTTTCTGTTTATGCTAAAATCAGATTATTTAAAAGCCAGAAAACTAGAGGTGATAGAGCAAAACTAATTATAAATTTTAATTCAGCACACCCAAATTAACAAAACACAACTATCCCCATTCTTGACTCAGACCAGAAATTTATTTTTGTAAACCAGTGTAAGTATTTCGTGTACAAAATATCATGTTTAAAATATATATTATATACCAATTCGTAACATTTACTTTAACCATGCTCAATGCGTTAGTTAAGCTAGATCGTAAATTATAAAATTATCAACTTATATATATATATATATATATATATATAGATAGATAGATAGAGAGAGAGAGAGAGAGAGAGAGAGAGAGAGAGAGAGAGAGAGAGAGAAAAGAACAAACCAAGTTATGTGTTCATCAACGTTTCGTCTTTATTGCGAGACATCATCTCGATGAATGAAATTAAGAAGACAAAACGCCAGTACAAATATTTTTATGCAATGAAATTTATAACCTTGCTACCTGAAAATTCAAAAATGGGGGGGGGGGGCATAGCGTTGTGAAAGAGAGTAAGATTATTTTTATTTACTTTTATTTTTTACTTTCTTTTTTAAATGTCATATAGCCGTTGATAAATTTTAAAAAATATGATGCAATTCACATACATTTTGGAACAAAGATGGCCGTTGTTAATTCAATTTTTGAATTTCTAACGACTTTTCTTCGTTCATGAAATCGGACAAGGTCATACGTCCATCGAAAATATACTTTCAAATATTTGTACTAATGTTTCGTTTTCTTAATTTCAATCATCCAGAGAAAGTCTTGCAATAAAGACGAAACATTGATGAATACATAACTTGGTTTGTTTCTCTTTTATCTGTTTATCACGTCGAGATGCTATTTCCATTATTCTCATCATATATTGATATACAACGTTAGATCGCACAGTAACGAGTGCGAGATTCTTTTTTCTTAATTATTTGGACAAAATCACAAATCTCATGAGCAAGTCTCAAGAATGAAATATTTGTCATGAATCTACGAATTATATATATATATATATATATATATATATATATATATATATATAATTCGTATGTATGTATATATATATATAATTCGTATATATATATATATATATATATACGAATTATATATATATATATACATACATACGAATTATATATATATATATGTACGAATTATATATATACATACATACGAATTATATATATATATATATATATACACATATATATACATGTATTATTTTTAAAATGTAATTATCTACTGACACGTGTTTCGTCGTCTACGACTCATCAGAGTGGCTGTACCAAATTGGTTAAAAGGGAAAATTATTCCCAACTCGCATTTAGGTAAAAATGCACTTTCGTAAATGAATTCATTCAAAATATATCGCTAAAACCAAAACAAAACAACATCTATATATACATATGCATATATATATATACACAAATATATACATACACACATATATATACATATATATACATACACATATATATATACATATATATACATACACATATATATACATATATATACATACACATATATATACATATACATATATATAGATATATATATACACATATATATACATATATATACATACACATATATATACATATATATACATACACATATATATACATATATATACATACACATATATATACATATATACATATGCATATATATACATATGCATATATATACACATATATATACATATATTATACTTATACAAATATATATACATATACATATACATATACATATATATATATACATATACATACATATACATATATATATACATATACATACATATACATACATATACATATATATATATACATATATATACATATACATACATATATATATACATACACGCACATACACATATATATGTACATATGCATGTTTGACAAGTTTAAGATGAGTAAGCAAGTCAATATCTTAAGTCGGTAAAATGTTGTTATATGAATCGTTAAATGACTTCAGTCGATAAACGTTTAACGCTGGGATTGTTTAAACGATGACATCTAGACTCCCATTAGAATTTTACAGTCAACTTTGACTAGCATTTACATATGCATATATTGATGCCTGTACAAGTATATGTATACATGAGTGTTTGCGCGAAAGACACATTAGAGAAAGGTTGATATCCGAGCACACACACACACACACACACACACACACACACACACATATATATATATGCTAGCAGAGCGACCTAACGTTTCCCGGGATTTAACGAAGATCAACGAATGCGTCACAGTTTAACACTTTCTTTTATTCTCAATCGCAATTGATAACATCGCTAATTTTTCAATTAAATTCATTGGTTGTCTAATCGGGGACCCACCACGCTTTTACGGGAGCTAGGCTTCATATGCTTCACTGCAGTAATTTAGTTCACAGTACGTAGTTTTCACATTGCACTGTAGAGAACTTATTTTGGATTAAAAAAAAATATTTTTATATAATGGTTTTAATTGAAGTTAAAAATACACAAGTAATCGTCATAGTTTAATTGTGCTCTAAACACAAACATTCATTTCGAACCGGTCCCTGCCTTATCAGAGAACCTACTTTTGAATGTATACGCCCGACCCTTGTTCTTGTGTCGTGAAAAATTGTGACGTAAGGCTACATGATGGTGTTGACTTTTAATGATTATCAGAGACATTCCGATATAAAACCTTTCTAAGAACACTCTCCGACACATAATGTACATTTGTGTGAAATGTGAAAAATATCGGCTTTGTCATTTCGGAGTTCATAGGAAACGAACTAAGAAATACACACACGAATTGCTTTATATATATATATATATATATATATATATATATATATATATATATATATATATATATACTAGCAGGGAGATCCGATATTGCCCGGGATTGAACGATGATCAATGAATGTTTCACACATTTTTATTGTCATGGAAATCGGCGAAATGATTTTTCAATCAAATCTAGTTAGGTACCAATCGCTGCGGACAGGGACGACGCTTCACATGCCTTCTCACAGTGACTTCATCAAAAATCCATTTTTACTTATGATGTTAGAGTGTGGAAAAGTGGTATCTTTGGTCAAAATTGGATTGTTCCATCTTTATTATTTTTATCGATTTTCGATAATTATAGCATGCAATCCGGTACAAAAGCTATCTAATAACACTCCCAGACTTATAAGTTACATTTTTGTGAAATTTACAAATAAATTGGCCCGCTATTTTGGAGTTCATGGGAAGCGAACTCTAAGACATGCAGGCCCACAGATACACAGACCAAATTCCTTTAATATAATAGTAAATATATTATTATTATTATTATTATTATTATTATTATTATTGCTTTTGTCACATTTTGCGTTTGGCTGTTGTTATTGCCGACTTTATACTGATAGGAGAATCGTAATGAATGATCATTGGCTATCAGTATGTTTTTTCTCGGACTGCATGTAATGTCCGCGAGATTCTGGAGGTTGCCAACAAGGAAGTTTTCTAAAGCACTCCAAAATTGCAATGAGTTCCATTTTTCTCAGTCCACTTGCCAAAGCATTTGTCACATTTCCCAAGATCTCAATAACAACATATACAACTCTACCTTTTTTTCAACTACCACAATCTTTTCACCTCCATTTTCAAGTCTTGGTACTTTTCGACCTTCTTTTTTTTCTTTTTCCTCCACATTCCCATCAGCAAGTACTGCTATAGCAATGACTATTACCCCGTGTTCATTTTTTTCTACCAAGACTAAATCTGGTCTCCTTGCTTCAATCACATTATAATATTGGATATTCATATCCCATAATAATTTCACATTATTACTGTCCTTCTAGAAAATGTTCATACTATTTTTCACTGCATTCCAACCCTCTTTTCTTACATATGACCCAATGGACGTTTCTCGCAATATTTTCATGGCGCCTTTTGTATAGATTCGAAGCTATCTTACCACAACTGATGACGAGATGTTGAACATTCTCATCTGTCTTCACACACAGTTATCACAGGGGACTTAAGCCGTTTTTTTTCAATGTGATACTTCACATAATTTGTGATCAGTACTTCTGTCCAAACTTTCAATCACATTTTGTCAACCACCGCCAGGTTTTTATCCTTGTCTACTGCATCTGTTAGATCCCCTACTGAATTTACCATGCATTTTCTTTTCAAACCATTTCTCTTTCGCTTTTTGTTCATTTCTTGCCTTAAATTCTTTGCTTTTTATTAGTTCGCTGGTTTGCAAATTTTCAAATTTTGACATACACTTTATACGCTTTTCCTTACAGTTGGGAGGTGTAAATTTACAGACTATTTTTCTTATACCTTTACGCATTGTTCTACATCTATTAGTTCTCGTTTTCTTCCCCGATATAATATTACAACATCACCTTTTAGGTGGAAGGCTCCATCTTTTGGGATTGTTTTCCTTGCCATCCTGCCCATATAGTTTAGCTTGATTTCGTTCCATTAAATAATACTCGACTCATGCAGAAATATAGCTAATGTATGCGTTTCCTTGGATTTTTTGTTTTCCAATTCAATTCTCTCTTACGAAATAATTATCTTGTATTCTTCTCCTATTATTTCTTTAATTTTGTGCTTCTTTTATTTTATTTAATTACACAATTCCTTAATAGGCCTATCATTCTCCAACCTCTTTATCATTTTTTCTATTTCTTCACGTTCAGCTAATTTCCCCTTTTTAATGTCAAGGCACAGCACATCTGCATGCCAAATTTCATACATATATCATTAGCTGATATTCACTTGTTGCATACAACTTTCACTTGGCCATAAAAAATAAATGGTTTACCAGGTACTCCTTCTTTCCTCACTTACAACACGCATGTACCATGAAACACAAAAATACCATACTAAAGGCAAACAAAGGTGGCGACTAGATTTCTCACTGAAAAAAATCCCTTTCTTTATATGAACTTTCCCACATCTCCCCCGTTTGATATCAATGGCACTTTCCATTGTTTCGTACGTGCTTCCAAGAAATTTCACACATTCACCGCTTTTCCAAATATTTTTTATATATTCCTAAATCAAAATACGTGGAATAATATATTTTTGCAGTAACCTATTCATGGCATGCATAGGTTAGTGAGTCTGCTCTTATAATCTCGAAGTCTTGTAATATCAATATGAAACTGATATTTAGCCCTTCTACTAACGCACATAAATCTATTTTGTTCCACAGGTAAGATCATTTGCTGTTCCAGGTATTAACACATTCTTGTTAAGCCGTACTCTTTGATTAAAAGGTTCTGCCCAGTTTTTAACATTGCTATCAATACTCTTGGTGTTATCTTACCGTCGATTACCCCTCTGACCCATTTGCCCCTTGGCCTTAATGAGCGATGACTTGTTAACAAACCAAAAATATCTAACTTTATATAAATTTACATGTCTTCCATCCGCTATACAAGATACAGTGGAAGTAAATGTAACTTTTGTGACTTAAGCATTTAAGAGAAATCGTTGACAGTGGTTGTAGCTAGACGAGTGTTTGTCGTGAATATTTTGCAGCTCAATCAAGCACTTGCCATGAAAATAACCGGAGTAGTTAGATTATAATGTTTCAGTTTGAATATAGCTGGTAAAATAATAGTGTTGGGTTTGCTTTCACGCCGGATGTCCACTAAATGGAAACATGTCACACACACCTTTAAACTTTAATATCATATACCGATATATTCTGCTAATGAACCAGAGCAGTTCCTATTTACTTTGCTTACCCCACGAGGGAAGATTTAGGAACCAAGGTCGTTTTTTTTCATGTGGAGAAAAGAAACAAAAAAATATAAATTGTCTCAACCGTGAAGGATTTCTCCTTCACTAATCGAGAACAAAAAATTAAAGTGTAGTATCAGAACAGATACTACGCTTTGAGAATCATTTATTCATGCAATAATTCGATGTAAGTTTAACTTAAACAAAAAAGTTAGGCAGAATACCAACTCAAAAATGCGGGTAGAATAGGGGTCGTTGGTCATCCTTGCCATTCTAGAACTAAACAAGGAATTCTCTTAGCTAGTATCCTTTTTCACCATAATACCACATTCATCCATTCGTACTGAGGAACGTCCTACTTAGAACCCAGTCGTTTAAAACATTTTTTAACGTGTAAAAACAAAAAAGGTAACAATAATGATACAATAATTCATTTGTGCGGAGAGGAGGGGGAAGAAAAAATAAAAAAGTGCTTAATAAGACCCTCCCAACCCCGTCTAATTAATGGACCGTCCGTTTCATTTCGGTGTGTAAAGGAATCTGGCGCCCTAATCTGGGCCCGAAGGCTAAGAAATATTCTCTTATGAGATTAACACTTGAATAAAGGGAATACAATCCCCATCGACGAGATGTTGCATCCCTCTGCCTGTTCTACAAATACTTTAATGGTGAATGCTCTGACGAACTGCAAACACTTGTACCTCCCCGACGTAACTACCCCCGACAAACCCGACAAGCTACTAAGTCTCATCCCTTTACAGTAGAGATACCTAGGTGCAAGAAAGCCTTTTACTCCAATACTTTCTTCCCCAGAACTGCGGGTCTTTGGAACTCCCTTCCGGGATTCTGCTTTCCCAACGGCAATGATATGCAGAAGTTCAAGTGTAATGTTAACAAACATCTTTCTACTCATCTCCCTTCATAATGACCCCGCTAATTAAGTCCCTAATAGTAGGCCCCTGCTTCAAAGTGGCACTGTGCCTTGTTTGGGGTGAAAATTGAATTAAAAAAAAAATCTTCGAGTCCGTATTCACACTGGGTTTCCATAGAATATCGATATATACTATTTAATAGAAATTTTTCCATATAAGGCGTGAAGCAACATGGCGTAAGGCGCTAATAAGAACGGAAGATGATTATAGCAAAAATAGATGCCTATTGGTTTTAGCTTCGAACATCCAAGGTAAGACAACGGTGAGCAGAAAGGGAGTTTCACAAACTTGCAGGGCATGGAAAGAAGCTACTGGAATATAAAGCTTTATTACAATAAGCTGTCAAAACAGCAAATTTGATGGAGACCATTAGACTACCAGGTCAAACGAGCTGGAACAAAGGAAACTAGGAATATATAAGTCAATTCTAAAGAACACATGTCATAATAGTATTTATTAAATAGAATGGGATATGCAACATCAGGTATGAGAGAGAGAGAGAGAGAGAGAGAGAGAGAGAGAGAGAGAGAGAGAGGTTGCAGAAAATTAAAAAAAAAAAAGGTTAAGGTCAATCAAATTACAGATTCGTTTACAAACCAAATCAAGAACACTCAAATAAAGGCATAGATTTGCCAGTCCAAATACAACAACAATACTCAATACTTGGTCTCGTAATTTGTGGCGATAAGGCGGATCTTTTAAAGTAACGCATTTTAGGTGAAAACATTACTACATAGTTACTTGTCATGTCGAAATTAGTATACTTTCAAAACATGATGAAAAATGATCCAGTAGAAGATGTTTTAGATGCATTTTTAACATATATATATATATATATATATCATCGATAATTAGGTTTAAAATGTATTTAATTAAAAAAAATATGCTTAAAATGGCGTGGCCTTAATTTATGTCATTTCAGTCAAGATGCGTAGATCATCGTATAACGATTTGATCACTGTCTGTCTTACGTAATGAACATTTAAATTAAAAATGTTTAAAATTCAACGCTATTTCACACGGTTAATGGTAGCCGAATGGATACGCCCTCCGCTAATCGAGACAGATGTCTCGTGTCGCGGGGTTCGAATCGTTCGACTGGTAGTAATCGTGACACCCTGCACTGAAGAATCCCGAAAGGATGAAACACTAGTGTCTGTAGGTATTTAATTATTATAGTAAAAAAATAAATATATATATATATATATATATATATATCATCGATAATTACGTTTAAAATGTATTTAATGTTTAAAAAAATGCTTAAAATGGCGTAACCTTAATTTATGTAAATTTCAGTCAAGAGAGATAAGTCAGTTTGTAATACTGATTTGGTAGCAAAACTCTTCCATATAAAACATGCTATAAAACTTGATAATTTGATCAATTCTATGTTTACATGTAATGATTTTTCTACGGGATCACTTTTCGTAATTTTTAGAGTATACACTAATTTCGACATGATAGGCAAATAGATAATGCTGTTTTCATATGAAATGCGTTGGTTTAAAAGATCACGACTCTACACAAACACCTTTAAGGATAGACTCTAGTTTTAATTACGGGTAGTTCAACGGGGATGGAGGTACACAAAAGAAAACGAAAGGAAGATTGACATGGTGACGGGTGGAGGGGATTGTTAGTTATCAACGGTGAATTTCAAATCACGATTTGAAGGCGCTAACATAACAAAATGGCGCGTGCTGGAGAGTACTCGAAAAGAAAAAAAAAACGAGGACAGTAAAAGGCGACGGCGGGGGTGTCTTTTGTGTGATAGGGACACGGTGATTTAGGGAGTCACTGGTCGAGATTAAAGGGGACAAGGGTATTTTTGTTTCTTTCTTTGATTAGATATTTTTTTATTAGTTAGTTTTTTTTTAACGGTCAAAGTGATCGATCACTAACAGTGCCTCCGTCGCCACTCCTATCCGCCTCCACGCCCGGATTGAAATACCCGGATGCTTTTGTTTAATTCACAATCTTTTTTTTTTTTATCGAAGAAATAAAAGGAAAAAAAAAGAAGAAAGAAAATAATAACAACAACAATAAAGTGGGGAACACTACAAAAAGGGGCAGACACACACAAAAAAAAACGTAAAAGAAAAAGGGAAAAAGGGATCCTTGTTTAAAAGAAAACACTAACATGTTAAAGGTATGTGAAATTTGGAATTCGATACTACGCAACAAAAACAAATAAAATAATAATAGTAATCCACCCCATTTTATTTTTGTATTGTTCGTGTTCTTACCCTTCGAGATGAGAAAAAAAGAAACGCTGGCGTACACGTAAATACGTGGTCTTATCCACACAATTATATAGAAGAGTTTATAAAACACCAATTCACGCGCCCCCCTCCCCAAAAAAAAAACTGACCCATTTGTCGACATACACAGTCAAGCCAGAAGTAAACAGACACTCGTATTAACTTAGATATTTATCTAGAATATTTATAATGCAGTAAAATCCAACTACTTCAGTGTTCCTATCCCACAATGCCGGAAAGCTTTCTACCCTATTAGTTTCTTTCCTCCAACTGTTTGCCTCTGGAATTTCCTACCTGCTCCCTGTTTTCCGAACTCTACCAAACTGTCAATTTAATTGTAATGTAAACAAATATCTCGCTGGGCATGGAGAGTGGCAATTAGACCTTGGGTTTACTTTCGGGAGCCCCGAAAATCTGACTTGCCTTATTTTGTTCTTTGGTCCTCACATTCCATGAGCGATATTTCTGACAAAGGAAGGAGAATCGCTTACTTCTACGTAAAAATCCTTTCAGCTAACACTTAATTTCTTTACTAGTTTTTGACCTTGAATTTGTATTGTATTGAATTTGTATTGTATTCAAATTTGTTTATTTTATCTCTTTACGCCAAGTGCCTTGTCTGGAGCAATTTCCATTGCCCTCCAAAATACATTTCACTTAGACTGCTTGTATAAATCTTTGAGACTATTTCTAATGAGAGAATTATGGTAATCTCGGGAAGACAAACAAAGAGGGTAGTTTCCTGTTGCTTTCCATCTTGGTTCTCATGCTTGACCGGTTCCATTCAAGCGTAGCTGGTTCCACTTTCGAGATTGTGTGCACACCTTGCTCACAACGCCTTCAAGACCGTTGACTGTAAATTCAGTTCGTCCACCATTTTTGCCGTTGAGGTCTTCGTTCACTTAAAGAGAACAACTTTCTCTCCTGGCCAACACATCCATTTTGTTATATGGTTGGGAAAGCTGAACTATCTGCCACAAAATGAGGAAACGCGTTAATAGCGCAGAAGTTTGGTTTGTGAGAGAAATGTTGGAGGTCGTTAGGAAAGATCACATTTCTAAAGAGGAAATATGGATTACATGTAGATTCACTCTAGGATTTCTGATGGTGACTATCATGAAAAAGACAAATGACGTTCTTAGGACATGTTTACTATCAAAGAGGCATAAAACATTTGGTATTGACTAGTAGAATGCCAGGATCGAAAAATCAAGATCGATCAAGACGTGCTTTGATGGACAATTTAATCGATTAGACGAGAATATTGTCAAAATTGAGCTGTTTTGGGCTATGAATAGCCGCCGTATTTGGAGAGACGTGGTTGCTAAGGCTGTAAAACGGCAAGGCCGCCGCCGCTGCTGCTGCTGCTAAATCTGGTCCCTAATTTACAATAGTCCCTTACGTCTCTATGGCAGTTCTCTTTGTTCAGGCTGAATTAAAGTAAGAAAATTAAAATGACACCAACATCCTTATGTTTTGAAAACTACCATCTTTGTCTCAAATTCCCTTCCCCGCCCTTTTTTTGTGCTTAAGGAGATGAATATTAGAATACAATTATTCTCATTGGTAAATAAAATGAATATTGTTTTCGAAACGATCGTACACTAACGTTGATTTTGTTTATTTTTACTGTTGAAACTGATTCATAATTCATAATTATTAATCTTTATAATAAATATAATATAATATAATATATATATATATATATATATATATATATATATATATATATATATATATATATATATATATATATATTGCCTGGTCGTAAAATGAACATAAATATTATATTTTAATTCATACAGAAACTGACACATTTTCATGGGAGTATTCTTAACATAAACAATATGTAACATAATAATTTTCTAATTTTAACTCCTAAGCAACCCTTTTTGTTTGTTTTAAAAATACTTCAATGTAATGTGTTTCGATTAAATTGCTGCACTTGATTCCCTCCCAACGTGAATTCCTTTAACAGACAGCAAAATCACACCCCTTCACCGTGGAAGTTCCTAAACACTGTAAGTTTTTTTCCACTCTAATAATTTCTTTTTTTGAACCACTGGCTTGTAGAATTCATTCCCTGCTCCCTGTTTTTCTTACTGTACCTGCGCGCATCAATTTAAATGCAGTGTGAACAGATTGCAGAGTCCCCTCCTCAGCTTAGAATGCTCCCCTACCATTGCCACGTTAGATTCGCTCTTACAAAGAGCATCTTCCGTGGCAGAGGTAGTGTGCCACGTTCAGGAATGGAAGTAAAAAAAAAAACATCCAGAAAATATATGTGACCAGATAGAGTATATGTGATGGGCGAAAATATACTGAGCGGATTTTTCCAGAGGAAGAGGTAAGTCTGAGGGGATAATATCGAGACTAAAGAGAAATACCACACTTTCATACAAAAATGGAAGCAATATTTTTCAAGATTTTATAATGAACATGAGACATAAGCTATACTACCCGCAAAGAATATGAAAAAGTTATATTTATATATCTATAAAGTTGAAGGGATATGTGTGTGAGGATAGTGTGAACATATATACCCAACGAATTTTTATCTACACTTGAAATTTAGTATATAGGGTATTCAAATATGTGTAAAACCTTTTAATCGATTAACATCCGAAAAAGGGTTGCTAAGGAGTTAAAATTGAAAGATTATTATATGACATATTGTTTATGTTTAGGATACTCGCATGAAAATATGTAAGTTTCTGTATGAATGAGCATATGATATTTATGCGTTTTTTACGACCGAGCAGTGTATATATATATATATATATATATATATATATATATATATATATATATATATATATATATATATATTTATAATATTAATTATAAAGATTAATAATTATAAATTATGAATCAGTTCCAACAGGACAAACAAACAAAGTCAACTTGAGTGTACGACCGTTTCGAAAACAATATTCATTTTATTTACCACTAGCGGGGATACCCGGCGTTACCCAGTTGTTTGTAGGGTGTGTGCAAGGGGAGGGTTAAAGTAAAGAATAAACGAAGTAATAAACCTGTTTAAATATAAAATAAACGATGTTAAACTTCGTTCAAAAATCGGCAAAACCAAAACCCAAAAAAAAGTAGCGGACAAAGGTAAAACTTCTTTAATAAAGAAATCGGAAAAACAAAAAGAAAAACACAGCGAAAAGCGAAAAATAAATGGCATAACTCTTTCCATTCCAGTTTTTTTAATCAACTACAAAACGAAATAAAGCGAAAAAATTACATAAATAACCCTTCGAATCGGTTAAGTCCATGGTGCGTTTCACCCAGTAAAAAGATCGAACGAAAAGGAACGTTAAAATTTCATTCCAGTTTTTTTTAAGCAACTACGAAGTAAAGTAAACCCAAACGGGTGTTTCTTCGTAATTGTCCGTTGTAAACGATCCCGCAACTGTGTAGTGGTGGTCGGGGAAGGAAAAATGTATTAGAGAGAAAAGATTTTACTACTTTCATTGATTTTAACCGATTTTGGCAGTAAACTCTCACCAAAAAAATATAGGAATTTACGATTATCGAGGAAGTGGAGAGGTAATAGGCCTTTAACACACCTCAGATACTGTGCTGCAGTTTGTGCATTTACATTTGCATGAAATGTCTTGAGTTTTAATCCTATTAAGGTAAAAATCAATAACTGAGTTCATTATATATATATAGGGATTAAGAATAATCGGACAGTAATAATTGTATGCCAATATTCATCTCCTCATCAGCACAAAAAAGGGCGGGGAAGGGAATTTAAAACACCAAAATACAACTAGCATATTATAGTAAGTTAGGTGGATGGTCTTTATTGAGATTTATTAGGAAATTTGTTTTAAGTTGTTCAGTAAATTTTATGTGCATTCTTCCGTGTTTTGGGCTTATATATATATATATATATATATATATATATATATATATATATATATATATATATATATATATATATATAGTAATTTATAAAATATATATAGCGATTAAGCTACACTGAATATTCTGCGTTTGATCCACTGTAGGATTCGTCAGGCTTATGCGCAAATTCTGTGGTTGCTTCTTGTTTTTATATATGTTGAGGATTTCTAGTTAGCCAATCAGCTTTCTAGTATCCACCGCGCCCCTTCCTATCAGCCAATGGGCATGCATTTTATCGAACAAAGGATCTGTTTTAGAACTAGGTTAGTGGTTTAAGGTAGACGTTTTCCTTCTTTTTATATATATATATATATATATATATATAAATATACCTATGTGTACACACACACATGCACATATATATACACATATATATATACATATATGTGTGATCGTTTATGTATATTCATGTTTATTTAATTTATTTATTTGTTTGTTTTCTATTGTTATTGTTAGTTTTAAAGCTATTTTGTATCGCTATCCTAGAGTAAGTTTTATTTTGTGAACACAGTTGTTTGCTATTTCTCGCCTACAATTTAATAGATTTTGAGGTTCTTTAAAGTACAGGATAGCAAATTTTTCATGGAGGCATAATTTACATGGGTCGTCTAAATGTCTGCACGTGGTAGCTTGTCTCATTATTTTCCATTCGACTACCGGCGAATGTCCGCTTACTTTGAGTTCCCAGTATTTATTCGCTAGTGTTGTTTTTATACATAGGTATATATATATATATATATATATATATATATATATATATATATATATATATATATATATATAAATTGAATTGTCAAATATCTCAGAATGTATAATAAGACCGAACCAATCTGATTCCAGAAGCGGTTATAAAATACTAGCATGGAGACTCGACTTTGCCCGGGATTGAATTATGACAAGCAAATGGTTCAAATTCACCTATTTTTATTGTCATCAAAATCGGTGAAATCGCCCATTTTTCCATCAAATCGATTGATTTTTTTTTATTATTCAATTTTCACTCCAAACAAGGCACAGTGCCACTTTGAAGTAGAGGGCTACTATTGGGGGCATAAGTTGCAGGGATACTTATGGAGGGAGATGAGTAGCAAGATATCTGTTCACATTACAATTGAACTTTTGCATGTCAGTACAGTTGAGAAAGCAGATTTACTGCTTGTGGACTGTTAAAATGTTCTTGATTATTAAATGAAGGTATTTATAACTACTGTTAGGATAATCAACCAAGGAGAAACTTCCGACCTTATTATAAAAATATCGAATTTTTGATTCAAGTCAGTTCGCTGTCAACCTCCGTCTTGAAACGACTGAATCGTGACTGCATTGATTCTTCGCCGCCATCTTTGTTATTAAGTATTACTCAGCACACGAGATCGTGACTGCATTGATTCTTCTCCGATTTTATTTAATACCGCCATATTTGTTCGACACATTTTCTCAACACTTCACAGGTTATGCACTCAGCCCTCGACTTTGCTTTGACGAATCGGAATAGAAATTCATCGGAAGAAAGCTTCACATTCCTTTCGCCGTGACCTAATCCACAATACTTTGTAGTCTACAATGCACTGTAGAGAACCTACTATTGATTTTATAAAAATATTTTTTATATAACGGCTTGAATGAAAGCTTAAAATACTAAAGCCAAGTATAATGCTACAATTCTTCTCCAAACAGAAATATTCATTTTGAACGCGTCCTTGTCATATCAAAGAACCTACTGTTGATTTTATATGTCTGACTTTGTGCAGTGATAATGGCTTACATTTAAGTTTAAAATGAAAAAGTCAAATATCAAGGTGCAGTTGTGATTTAAACGGAAGCATTAATTTCGAACGCGCTTTTGTCAGATCAAAGAACCTACTGTTGATTTTATATGTTAGGCCTTTCTGCTTGTGTAGTAATACTTCTCAAATACAATTACAATGTTATGCTGTGTAAGGTGTTAACTTTGGTCAAAATCGTCTGTTCCTTCTTTCATCGGATTATTTCGATTATTGATTATCTATACTCATCGAAGATATTTCAATACAAAACCTATATAAAGAGTACTTGTGATATTTCATTAAAATCGGCCCAGCCGTTCTCGCACGAAACGAACTTACACATACACACAAACACACAATCACACATGCACACAAACGCATATACACACAAACACATATACGAAAACACACAAACACACACACAAAGACAAAAAATCAAAGTTCAATTTTATATAATAATAGATACTTTATCTTTTTAATTTCTTCAGTGACATCTTTTCGTCTAAACGCAAGAAAACCATTACGTTTCTGCTGGGTCCTGGATATGACCTTAAACTATATCCAGTGGTGAGGCCCCAACTTGCGGGCTTTCGGGAGTGTGGAGCCACTCTTTAATTACCATTGTTCCTAGGTCCACTCTGACCCGGAGTGGTAATACCTGTTAGGGTCCCAACTATGGGTTAAATAGAAACCGACTTGAAAACAACAAATATATTCCATTAAAAATGTTTTCTTCAAAATCTTTGGATTCGGTATTAAATAATCCGAAAAGGGTTGATATGCCGTAAAACAAAAACAACCAACAAAACAACCAACGTTTCTGCTGATGGTTACTTGATTAATTCTTTGTCTAATAAAGATTCTCTAACCGAACTCATGCTCTCGTTTATTTATTTTTTTTTCTTGAAATTATTTTTTTCTATTTTCAAGAATTATTTTACACTCAAGACTTTCACTGCCTGACAACCACTGACAAAATGGTATCCCTGGCTTGGTTTCCACACCATGTGGGTATCAAAGGAAATTAAAAAGCTTGCAGGAAGTAAAAACTATGACTTTGAATCTTTCAAATTTTCGTTTTTACCTAAAATTACACAATACACAGAAAAAAAAAATGAAAAAATAAAAAAAATGGAACAAAGTTTCTGAATTTTTAAGATTAAGATTTATAATTCATATTATTTGGATTAGTCAAACAGCTGTTTTATTCGAACAACGTTTCAGTCGATGTAACATTCGACTTTGCATATACATGACGTAGTCGATGAAGTAGTTGGTCATTTTTTTTACATAGGCATCACCACTTATCAAGGCCTACAGACCACTCGAGGATAAGAGTGAAGAGTGTACAGTAGTCAATTGGATAATATAGTAATCGTTAGTAATGGAAATTCGGTAAATTTGTTAATTTAAGTGGAACGGCTCATCAAGAACTTGTTTATCTTGGACTTGAAGACAATCAGATTGGAGTCAGCTGGAAAGCAAGAAAACGAAAGACAGTTCCACAGGCGTGCAGTTCTAAGAAATAAGCTTTGTTCATGGAATCTACGTTAAGGTTTAGGCACAGTTAAAGAGTGGGGGAAATTTTTGATAGTGTTTTCAGCTAGACGAGTGTTTCTTGTGAAAGTTTGGCGAGAGGGGACTATAGATTGGAGCTCAGTCGAGTAATTGCCATTTAATTGTAAGCAAAGCTCTTCTGGAAGTTGAGGGTCTAATCCTCAGTGCGGGCGGCACTTAATATACAGGGTGGATCGATAAAAGTGTCGTCCTAAAAAACCAACACTACAGCTTTTTTTTTTTTGGAAAAAATCAATTCAGGAAACTTGATTATGTTATAAAGCTGACATTTATTTAATATAGCTACCTTCATTCTCAATCACCGCCGCGATACGGGTCCGGAACTGGGAGCATGCCTTTTTCACAAGCGCCGGCGGGAGATTGGTTAATACTCAGCGGATGGCACCGATCAGGCTGACTTTGGTGTTGTGCGAGGCCATGTTAGTGATGTTCTCGAAGTATTTCAGCGGGTCCAGGTCAGGGAAGAAAGGGGCCAGTGAAAGAAGGGCACAAAGTCGAAGCACTCCTGAAACCAAGCTTGGGTCTCTTTGGACTTATGGGTCGGCGCCTAGTCCTGCTGCCACATCCAGGGCTAACTGATTGCAACAGAGGATCGCCATACTCTTTAGCAAATTGAGGTACATTTTGGTGTTTAATTTCAAACCGACTTCGAAGATGTGAGGGGGCATTATCTGCCCCTCACTTGAAACCACACTAAAGACGAAAACTGTGGACGGAAACTTTGTTTTTATCACTCTAGGTACATCCCTGTGATTTGTGTCAATCCACCAATGCATTTGAAGTATGCTGGCAATGGTCCTGTTGTCATAACTTGAATCAGTAAAGGCGCATCTCCGATCTCGGTCGCTGAACATTGTAACATTCAGGCATGATTGAAGGCTCATATCACTCTTGGGATTTGTATATAACTGGCCAACTAGTAGATAATCTGCAACAACAAAGAAAACCGGAAAGCGGAAATGGAATCATGTCGTCTTTTTAGGGCGACAATTTTATCGTTTCACTCTGTAAATATTTTGTTTTTAAATTCAGTCTTTTCGGTGCATTGTAAAGGATTTAGGGAGGCGTGATATTAGAAAACAAAATCCCATTTGAAAATGCAGATATATCAAATGAGCACTGAGTCTTATAAATAGTCATTAAACAGTAATAAATCAAGATTTAATGAATTTCAACATTTTGTAGACCTTTAACTTTAGCCTTGAATTTTAGACATTTTCCAGATTCAAAATAATCTAATGAAATTTGATCTAAATTCAAACAAGAATTTTAGACATAAGATATATAAAAATCATTTATCTAGATTCTGATTAGCGTAAAGACACAAAACTGTTGTATTCGGGGAATCGATTTTTACCCCTCACGAGACGGGTATTTTTTTTTTTTTAGTTAAAGGTTCTCTTATGATCGCGTTGTTGGAACGCGTTACACACAACCTTCGCTCTCTCACAACCATACGCAGTTAATAAACGTGGAAGACACTATTTAATATATTTTTATTGCAATGGTTATATAAATACAGTTAATATGAGATATGTGATAAAAAGAGAGAAACACACATTTACTTATATCGGAGATTTGGTATCTGTCTGTCACAAGCAGAACCTAAACCATCATTATATCTTCATAGCTAATGCTATGTGTCATAATATCACCCCCACATACTCATGCCATTTCTCTCATTTTCCGAATGGAACATCTTTCTCTTTTGGGACTAGCATAGGTTGATTCGTCATGATAAAATCCTAGACATTAGGTGTTTCTTTTTTAAATATAGCATTGTATCTGTTCAGTTGTAATGATAAACGCCTCCTATA
>NC_136517.1:38336449-38348949 GCF_053919585.1 Euprymna scolopes
AATCAATTAGTTATAACTTTTCAGAAAGTTTTATAAAAATCCAAGGCATCATTTTTTTTAATAAGCAATTTTAGCCACTTTAACTCGAAAGGCTTCCCTAAGAGGGGGGGCAACTGGAGTTTTCCCAGGAAATCTGTTCTGTTACTTTTTTACTCATATCATGTTTAATGTTTTAGAAATTTTTTTAAAAATTCCAATACGTACGAGGGGCGTGCAATAAGTAATGCCCTTGACCCACTTCCCATAGCAGTAGACCAACGGAACTTGGTATAGTTATTAGTCTATATCTACATAGGAACCACCCAGAGTTATGCATTTCTCCCATCGTTTGATGCAGCTCTGGAGACCGTTTTTGTAGAGCACCCCAAGTTGGTCCTTCAACCACGACGTGACTTCAGAAATCAAGGCTGCATCATCTGGGAAACGTTTTCCTTTCAAAAACAACTTCATGGCTGGGAAGAGGTGAAAGTCAGAGGGTGCAAGGTCAGTAGGGTAGGGAGGATGGGGAAGGATTTCATAACCACACGCCCGTGCTTCTGATTTGGCAACATGTGAGTTGTGGACCGAAGCGTTGTCCTGTAGGAGGAGGATAATTTTGCTGATCTTGCCCCGCCTCTTGATTTTGATAGCTTCCCTTAATTTCCTCAAAAGTGAAGCATAATATGCTCCTGTAATTGTGGTACGCTTTGCCAGGAAATCTGTCATCACTACTCCGTCCTGGTCCCAGAAGACTGTGAGCATGACCTTGCCAGCGGAGGACATCACCCTTGCCTCCTTTGGAGATGGTGAGTCCAAGTACTTCCACTACATTAACTAGGCTTTGGTCTCTGGATCATAGTGATGGACCCAGGTTTCATCCTGTGTAATCAGTCTTTTGAAAAAATTTAACTTATCTTCTTGGTACATCTCCAAATTCATCGTTGAGCACTCGACGCGTTCTCACTTCTGGAATCGTGTGAGCAACCTGGGAATCCATCTGGCAAACACCTTATGCATACGCTAATGGTCATGGATGATAGTTTCCACAGACCCTGTAATAATCTTAACATCTTGGGCTATTTGGCGAATAGTAATGCGCCGATCTTCCAAAATGGCAGCCTCAATTTGACAGAGAGATGTCTCATAAATGGAAGAAGTGGGGCGACCAGATCTAGGAGGTATTTCCACAGACTTCCGACCATGTTTGAATTCACGATGCCAGCGATTTACAAGTCTATATTATGGGACATTATCACCATCAGTTTCTTTCATTTCATCAAAAGTCTCGTGTGGTGTGCGTCCTTTCAAATACAAAAAACCGGATCACTGCTCGACATTAGACAGGCTCTATTTCACACCTGACTCAGTTCAAACACCTGTAAAACAGAAGCTACAATTAGTTCAGAGCTGTAATTGGCCACATAACCTGTAGAGATATAAATCATTGCACGTGCAAAATTTCAGCTAGATCAGACAACTGAAAGTGGGTGAGGGGCATTACTTATTGTGCGCCCCTCGGAGTTATTGAGAAAGTGCGGACAGACGAACGACGGACAGACGAAGCGACAAAGGTAAACTTACAGGTTCACCCTCCTTTTGTCGGAGGACCAAAAATTAATTTATATATATATATATATATATATATATATATATATATATATATATATATATATATATATATATATACATACAGGGTGGCCACAAAGTCACGCACCAATGTTAATTAAAAAAGTTAAAAAAAGCTATAGTAGTAACATTTATTCAAATTCAAAGTTCTTTACAAGGATTACAATTGCTCGATATGTTCGCCGTTTGCAGCTATGCACGAGCCAATACGAAATTCAAAGTTCCTGTAGACACGATTCAGTAAATCAGCATCACCATCAATTTGAAGACAAACATCAATAATACAACTCTTCAGATGATCCAAATCACGAATCTTCGTTGAATAAACAATTTGCTTAATGTGGCCCCAGAAATAAAAGTCGGGCGACCTGGGCGACCACTCTACCGTACCTCTTCGACCGATCCAAATTTCGAAATTGTCGTGGAGCCAGTCACGCACAATCGTTGTGTAATGCGGCGGGGCAGCGTCTTGCATAAACCAAGTAGGTCTGCCGTCTCCAAGTAAATCAAACTGCGGTATCAAATCATTTTGCAACATGTTGAGGTATCTTTCACCAGTAAGTGTCTGATTGAAGAAGAAAGGGCCCAACACATCGTCGTGCCACAAACGACACCAAACCATTATCTTGGGACCGCTGCGTTCTTTGCTGTCTAACATAAAATGAGGATTGTCTTGCGAATAGTATCGGCAGTTCTGCCGATTGACCTCTCCACTAACATAAAAATTTGCCTCGTCGCTAAATAACATGTTTCGCCTAACAAAGTCAGGATCTTCCTCGAGTTGAACCTGAAACAATACAGCCATTTCTAAACGTCTGTCACTATCATCCTCGTACAATTTGTGTAGAATTTGAAGTTTGTAAGGATGAAACTTTTCTGCTTTGATGACCTTCTGCATCGTTGAACGAGGAACACCAATTTCACCTGCTGCCCTTCGCACTGGCCTCCTTGGATTGCTTGCAATTTTTTCCAACACTTGTGCACGTGTCTCTGCATATACACCTGGACGCCATCTTCGCTTTTTGTCAACGACGCTACCAGTTTCTCTGAATTTGTTGATTAAGCGACCGACAGAAGTGTGTGCCACATTTTCATGAGGATGGTTTCTGTTGAATTGCTCAGCAAAACTTCTGTTGGTTGCACCATCACGACCAGATAATAAAATTGTTTCTACGCGCTGCTCTGTAGTCAATGGCATGTCTGATATGAAATAAAAAATTGTAAAATTATAAAATTATATTAATAAAAAATAAATATTAACATTGGTGCGTGACTTTGTGGCCACCCTGTATATATATATATATATATATATATATATATATATATATATATATATATATATATATATACATACATACATACACACGCACATATATATGTATATATATACATACACACATATATATATATATACATACATACACACACATATATATACATACACACATATATATACATACACACACATATATATACATAAATACGCACACACATATATATATACATACATACACACACACATATATATATATACATGCACACACATATATATATATACATACACACATAAATATATATGTATACACACACATATATATACATACACACATAAATATATATACATACACACATATATATACACACACATATATATATATATACATACACACACATATATATACACACATATATATATATATATATAAATATACATACACACACACATATATATATATACATACATACACACACACATATATATATATATACATACATACATACACACGCACACACACATATATATATACATACATACACACACACGCACACACACATATATATATATATACATACATACACACACACGCACACACACATATATATATATATATATACATACATACACACACACATATATATATATACATATATATATATATATATATATATATTAGGATAGGGAGTTACGTTTCAACTACACTATGCCATTTTACTCCACTCTTCTTCTATTTCCTCCTTCCTCTCATTCTTCCTTATTCTATCTCACTGTTCTTTTTTTCTTTCCCTGCTTCTCTTTTATTTAATTTTATTCGTTAATCTACCTCTTTACATTTCTATACTCATCCCATTCACCTTCATTTGCTTCTTCTTCTTCTTCGTCTTCTTTTTCGTCATCATCAGAATCATCTTCTTCCTCTTTCTTCTTCTGTTCCCTATTCATCCTCCTCGCGTTTCTTATTTCACTCACTATTTCTCCTTACTCCCATTTGCTCCCCATCGTTCGCATTCGCGCAGCCCTCTACCTATTAAACCGCATCTTCTACAAAACACTGCCGCCCCACTTTCCTTCTTCAACTATTAATATGTCAGATACTGCAGCTTCACCTTGCACTGTCTCCCCTCCTCCACCCTGACACACACAAACTTGGGGTCCGTGTCGGAGCAATGCTAACTCGTATTATGTTACGCGCATGACAATATCACACCGGAAGTGACGACCAGCCCGGAAATGTCTTCGCCGTTTGTAGCGACTCATTTCTACAATTTCAGCTCCCGTGTTTAACTGTCGGATATGGGATAGGGGGTTAAAGATGAGCGGGAAAACTGACTGAGATGGATGGTCAAAAACCTGATGGTCAGCATCTCTTTTCGCGTCATTTTATTTATTCTCTTTATTGTCGTGGATCTTCTTCTTCTTTGTCTCCCTTTTCTTCGTCTGGTTCGTCTTCTATTTTTTCTTCTTCTTTGTTCTCCTCTTTCTCTGATACATTCTTCCTTATTATTGCTATAATATCAATTACTAGCTAAATAATCACCTTTTATCCTATAAATACCGACATTTCATAAAAGTTGTGAGATTTTGTAGTTCTACGGACTATCAGAAAGCAGGAAATATAATAATACGTTTCATCACTATTAATTAGTAAGAACTATCTACGCTACGGTGAATTTAAATTTCTTTCTCGCTTTCTCTCACGCTCTCTCTCACGCTCTCTCTCTCTCTCTCTTGCCCTTCCCCCCTATCTTCCTCCTCATACATATGTAACAGACCAGCAGGTGCGTGTGCAGCAGCAGCGGTATCTCACATATGCAAATAAGCTAACTTGGAATCATGATTCACTCCGAGAGGAACTTTTGACAAGATGCGACCAGAACTTTGAACCAAAAAAAAAACAAAAGAAAAAAAAAATTCCTGAGGCCAGTCGCAGATATAGAAGAAGAAAGATTTTAAATAAACCGGGCAGCGGGATACTGAGGCGAAGACAGGCTGGCTTCAGAGATCTGAAACTCGCGTAGCGTGGCCACAGGAAAAAACAGACAAGTCAGTGCGGAAGAAAAAAAAAGCACGTGTTCAGCACGGCAGAGTTTTGTTAACTACATAATAAAAAAAAAATTCAAACAAGATACATTGTGTTATGTGGAAAGTACTATAAATGAATTCCTTTCATTTAAACTAGAAAAATCTAAGTCGAATTTCAATTTTCTTTTCTTTGTTTCTTTACGAGATTTTCATTTGGTTTCACGTTAAAATGTAACAATACCATTTAAGAAGGTTAAATACAACGTCGGACACAAACACACACACACACACACATATATATATATATATATATATATATATATATATATATATATATCTCATATACTTTATATATATTATATAAATATTATATATATCCATATTATATATATATTATATCTTTATATTATATATATTATATATATTTATATTATATATATGTTTATATTATATATATATATTATATGTATATTTATATTATATATATTATATATATATTTATATTATATATATATATTTATATTATATATATATATATATTATATATATTTATATTATATATATATTATATATATTATACATATATTTATATTATATATATATATATTATATATATTTATATTATATATATTATATATATTTATATTATATATATATTATATATATTATACATATATTTATATTATATATATATTATATATACTTATATTATATATATTATATATATTTATATTATATATATATTATATATATATTTATATAATATATATATTATATATATATTTATATTATATATATATATAATATATATATATTATATATATATTTATATTATATATGTTTGTTTATATAATATATATTATATATATTTATATCATATATATTTATATCATATATATTTATTATATATATTTATTATATATATTATATATATGTATACATATATTTATATCATATATATATTATATATATTATATATACATTTATATTATATATATTATATATACATTTATATTATATATATTATATATACATTTATATTATATATATATATTATATACATTTATATTATATATATATTATATATACATTTATATTATATATATTATATATACATTTATATTATATATATTATATATATATGTTCACGCGTACGCACACATACATACACATATGTATATACGATGCTCGTTCCATAAGTAAAGGCTCCTATTTTTAATAAAATCTTGAAAAGCTATGAAAACGGGAGTTATACTATTTAAACGAGCGACCTTTTGTGCTACAATATTTATTTTTTACATGGTCATCAACAATCTCATTGCACTTTTTGTCATGGATTCAGTAACGCATCTCTATTTTTAACGCGCGTCTATGACATGAGTTACATATTTAGAGTTTCACACCCTCAATATCTGCAACAAAGAGATGAACCGTTCAGATCATTAATGAATAAGTTTTAACATCATCTCACTGCGATTTGAAATCCTCTATGATCAACGCGGGCGGGTTAAATATAAAGGAGGCATTACTTTTGGAAACCTTCGAATATATATATATATATATATATATATACACGCACACATATATGTGTGTGTCTGTGCGTGTGTGTTCATGTGTATCTGTTTTGTATGTGTGTGTGTGTGTCTGCGTTCGTGTGTTTTGTGAGTACATTAAGTAATGTGGTTATTATTTGCACCACAACAAAAAATATTCAGATCACATTTGCTGTGTTTTATTTATGCAAACTCAGAATATGTCGCAATCCTATATTTTAAACACTCAAAATTTTAAGTAGAAACCCGTGTTCTTTATCATCATTTTGTGGAATGAAGCGCAGATCACTTCTAAAGGTTACGTAACAAAATTCAATATATATATATATTGAACACAGTTACCACACTTACAAAATTGACAATTCGAGTATAGGAAAATAAACATATCACCATCTCCACAAAAGTGAATGTTTATGTAGCATCTGCCCCCTTCTTTACAGCAGTGAAGCATGGACAACCTACAGCCACCAAAAACGGAAACTGAACACATTTCACATGGGCAATCCTCGGAGAATTCTTGGAATTTCTTGGAAGGGCAAAGATACAAACAATGCTGTGCTCACAAGGGCTGGTATCCATGTTCGCCCTCCTTCGCCAAAGACGCACAGTCTGGATAGGCCATGTGCATCGCAACGACGATAGGTGCATCCCAAAAGACCTTTCCAGTGAACTCACTACTGGCAAAAGAGAAGTTGGTCGTCTTTACCTCCGCTATGTCAACATATGAAAATGCGACATGAAAGCTTGTGTGTGATATTGGCCCTACCAGCTGGGAGTCCAAATTTAAAGTCCGCAACATCTAGAGACAAATGTTAACCAATGGTCTGATCACTAGCGAAAGGTGTATCGTAAAACGTTTGGAGACCAAAAGACTATTCAGGAAGGCCACTCAACAACATAACACAAACACAACTCACCGACCTTCACATGTTCAACTTTATATTTTAGGTTTTACTGGTGAAAAAACCGGTGCAAAAGTGTGAAAAATTAAAAAAATTAGAATTTGCTAGGTGGATGTCCTACGACGGCATAACGAATATACGCGCTTAACCTAATAGCTATTAGTTCACGTTTTAATTTTTAGCCTTGCAGCAAACATGTATTAATAGGTCAGGCATTAACGTCAAAGTAAATGGTAAGCTAAATATTTTAGTTTCGATTTTCGGTAGTGGCGCACGAGTTATATTTTTTACAAAAACTCATTACTATATATTGGGTGCAATATCACATACGAATAAATACGGAATCTGCATTAATCAAAATATCATATTTACGCTTATTTTACCACCAGACAAGGCCTGCTAGTATATATATATATATATATATATATATATATATATATATATATATATATATAACGAATAAATGTCTAAATTTCAACAAGGTTTCTCGCGATTAACAGTAGATTAGATCCTTGCTAATGAAGCCATACATGGTTTCTGTCGCCGGGTTCGAATCTATCGACGGTGTTAATCGTAACACCCTGCACTGATCATTTCCGAAAGGATGAAACACGATTATCTGTAGGTATTTAAGAATTATTATAGTAAATAATTTTATATATATATATATATATATATATATATATATATATATATATATATATATATATATATAATATAAAGCTGAATGTCTGTATGTGTGTGTGTGTCTGGCCACGAATAGGCTCGTATATGGTTGACTATTTTAAAAAACTGATTACATATAATGATAGAAGATGTAGCGAGACACATGAATGGGCATGTTTTATCTGGGAGAACAGTGGTTCATTAAAATTGTGGGGTCTGTGTTCACGCCTAGTCCACAAAGTATGGAAATAAAAAATGTTAAAATTAAAAGAAAAACGTTTAAAAGTGTTTTTGATATAGATGTATATAATAATACTTTGATAAGTATGTTTTAAATTAAATAGGGATGGTATAATACAATTTTGGGGTCTGCGTTCGCGCCTAGCCTCCATAGACTGGAAATAGGCACACACTTTAATAAAGACTTTTCATATCTATCTGCGTAAGTATACTTTGATAATTATGTTTCAGTTTGAAGAAATATGATATAATAAAATTATCGGGTAGTCGTTCGCGCCTGACCTCCATAGAATGGAAATATGTCACAAAGTTAAACAAGGTTTTTTAATATAGATCCACAGAATATTGTGATAAGTGTTTCAGTGTGAACAGGTATAGTATAATAAATTATGGGGTTTATCTATTTTATTTTTGCTTTCATCATATTTTGCTTTGGTTTTGATACCCCAAATTCGAGGCTATCTCATTACAACCGTTCCTTTTCATAACCTATCATACTTTCATAAATCAGAGTCCATTTTCTGTAGGCTCTTTTTGAACCCAGTCAACGACGGGTACTTTTGCTAGTATATATATATATATATATATATATATATATATATATATACGCCATTCAGAATTGCAGAGAATATACAATTATTTCCACAAGCAGACAATGTCGCAGCTCAGAAGAGCCCTGACAGTCAACAGGGCAGAAGTCTAAGACTCCAGTTTCGCCCTCATTTTGGGCTCATCAGTTGGGCACATCCGAAATTTGGTTCGAAACATTCTGCCAACTGAACAAATGCACACACGGACGAAAGTCTATTAACTAACACAGATCAAGAAAACCACGGCGAAATCGGACAGGGGAATGAACCTACCTCGTCTCGAACAAAGTATATGGCCATTGCAACCAGTTATAATTTAATCCGATGTCTTACAAGTAGGTATCTTATACTCGTTAAGCTAACCTAGCGATCAATAAGCAATAGAACATTCACAATGTGAGAGAATATATAATTAGTTCCACAGCCAGACAACGGCGCAGCTCACATGAACCATGACAGCTAATAAACTGGAAGTTCAAGACTCGAGTTTCGCCCTCATTTTGGTGCATCCCGTCATTTATTATTATTATTATTATTATTATTATTATTATTATTATTATTATTATTATTATTATTATTATTATTATTATTATTATTATTATTTTGTAGTTGTTGTTTCATTAGCAACTTTTTCAAAGTTCATTTTCTTTTAGGCCGTGATAAATATACGGAACAGACAAATGCACTCAACACTATTAAATCCATTAGTTTCTACACATACACACACACACACACACACACACACACACACACATATATATATAGGCACAACTGTTTATATGAATAAAAATACTATACTGTACTGGTTAGTGAGCATTATTTTTAAACAGTAACGTAATAGATTAACATTTACGAACTAATAACCAAACAACACGATGACGCGTTCGGTGGAAGAACGACGAAAGCACCAAAAGTTGACATTTTGAGATTTTTGTCGCAAAGTGTGTAAAATATGAAGGAGAATCTGTTGCATAAAAGAGTCCCGGTAGGAGGTTAAACAATAAATTTGGTCAGAAAACGTGACCAAGAGTCCCGTGTAGAATTTTTATAATCAAGCTGCATGTGTTCTTTATTCCACCGTCGCGGTTTAAGTAATTTTTAAATTTAATAGACTGTAAGAAATTGAGGACCCGGCCATCCTCCTCCTCATCATCACAATGAAATGTAACAAATTGAATCACAAAAAATCCTTGCCGAATTCAAAGTACTTGTGTGAAAATAAGTGTTTGGATATTTGATATACGTTTATTGAAATGTGGATACCTAAGATCATTTTCTTTAAATTCTCGACATAATTATTTTCTATTTGTTTTGATTTTTCCAAACTTGCAAATCAACGAGCACTAACATCATTGTTGTTCATTTAAGTCGAACATAAAAAATTAAATTTTGTAAGCACCTTAAAATATGAGTGGAAGAAAAAAACAAGAAAGTTGGACAGTGGGAAAGAGAAACAGCAAAACGGAAGTGAAATTGTGTAGAAGAATATATCAGTAGTGCATTGTGGGAAAGTGCAGGCTTTGAAAAGCATGTTCTTGCAAGAAAAAATGTTTCGTAAAAAAAATTAGGTGTCCCGAAAAAAGTTACGTTGATATTCAAGTAATTCTGGAAAACAGGAAATTGCAATATAATAGCTATTAAATCTTATTAAAAACCTCCAAGAAATATCATTATGCTCCAAACATTTAACCACATTTTGTGAACTCTATCAAGTGGCGCTTACGGCGTTCTTTCAATGAACGTATATATATATATATATATATATATATATATATATATATATATATATATATATATATATATATATATAGGAAGCAAAAAGAATGTCTGCACTTGTAATTTTTTCAAAAACTACAAATTTATGCAAGATTTAATTTACCTGTTTAAACAAACTATACCTTATTTGATTCTCCTTTTATTCTTCTATAATTTTACCTGTTCATATTTGACGTTTAATTGAAATATTCTATTGTTCACTTCAATTTAAAAAAATAACTTCAAATTGAGGAGGCAAAAAGACAGTCCGCACAATGGAAAATTGTTATTTAAATGTAACTTTAGGACATTAATGCAAAACAAATACAACAGGAACACAATGAACTAGTTAATATTTAGTAGTATAGCACTTTCTTCAATTTCACTGCTTGCAATCTTTTAAGAATTTCTTGAATTAGACTGCAGCAATAATCCGGGAGAAGAGCATCCCACTTTTCTTTAATTTTTGTCGAAAGTTCTTCCAAATTTGAAATGTGATCATTGTGTAGTTGTTGCTTGATGTAATGCCATACGTTTTCGATAGGATTGAGGTCTGGAGATTGTGCAAGCCAAACAAAACACGGATATCCTACACTTCCAGGAACCTCTTGACATTGCGAGCTGTGTGATTAAGAGCATTATTCTGCATCAAGATGGGATTATCATCCAAATTCCGACCAAAATAGGATCGAAAATGCTCAGTCAACATATTAGTGTACTTGGTCGAATTAATTCGACCTTGCAACATATTAGTGTACTTGGTCGAATTAATTCGACCTTGCAAGGCCCTGGACCATTGGTACTAATAATGCCTTACACCCAAACTGAACCTCCACTACCTTGCAGCGTTGAAACTAAGCACTTAGGATTAAATTATTCGTATTTTCTCCGACGCACGTACTGCCTACTATAACTGCCTAGCCTATTGAACTTGCTTTCGTCGCTAAGAAGCTCTTTTGACCAATATGAAGAGGCGTGATCTTCATTGCATCTGACGAAGTCAAGACGGCGCTTTCTGTTCTTTACAGAAATCATTGGCTTGCGTCTTGCAACATATCCTCGCAAATTAAATTCCTTTAATCTGTTCTTGACAGTAAGAGGAGAGCACTTTTTAACAAGAATTCTCTGGTGTTGGTGTTGGGGAGCCGTTTCAAATTTGTGTCTTAGGCTGCTGATCTTGATAGTATTGTCTTCCCTGTTAGAAGTAATATTAGTACGACCAGATTTAGGGGCATCACGTGCAGTTTTCTCATCACATTGTAAATTGCAGCCGATTTATCGATTGGATAAACCAGAACGGTGGACATCACCAAAAGAAAGTTTTGGCATATGGACTAAATGTTACGTTGTATAACCTGGAACAACAATTACGATTAGAAATGCTTTGTTGCCTGTTGATTGATATTTTAAACTGATTTAAGGGCGATAATTTAAGCTGGTTTTAAACGAATTTGTTGCCGCTGACTTTATTTTTTATCTCCTCAATTTGATTTTTTTAAAATTGACATGAACACTAGAATATTTCAATTAAAAGTCAAATATGAACAGGTAAAATTATAGAGGAATAAAAGGCCAATCAAATGAGGCATAGGTTGTTTAAACAGTTACATTATAAATTTGCAGTTTTTGAAAAAATTAGAAGTGCGGACTTTCATTTTGCTGGCACTATATATATAAGCCACACACACACACACACACACACACACACACACACACACACACACACATATGTGTGTGTGTGTTTTTGCGCACACGCTAACGGGGTAAAAATTGAAAAAAAAAGAGGACGTTAGCCTGTCGTAATAAAACTATATATTTTTTCTGCAAATGCTCTAATTAAAATTTATTGGTAAAACAACGTTATTTTTGTTGTGTTTCTATATATACG
>NC_136517.1:38353949-38361449 GCF_053919585.1 Euprymna scolopes
TGATAAGTATGTTTTAACTTAAATAGGAGTGGTATAATAAAATTTTGTGGTCTGCGTTCGCGCCGGGTCTCCATAGAATGGAAATTGGCACACACTTTTATAAAGATTTTTCATATCTATCTACGTAAGTATACTTTGATAATTATGTTTCAGTTTGAAGAAATATGGTATAATAAAATTATGGGGGTGTTCGTTCGCACCTGACCTTCATAGAATGTCACAAAGTTTAACAAGTTATTTTAATATAGATCCACAGAATATTGTGATAAGTGTTTCAGTGTGAACAGGTATGGTATAATAAATTATGCGGTTTATCTATTTATTTTTACTTTCATCATATTTTGCTTTGGTTTTGATACCCCCAAATTCGAAGCTATCTCTTTACAACCCTTCCTTTTCATAACCTATCATACTTTCATAAATCAGAGTCGATTTTCTGTAGGCTATTTTTTAACCCAGTCAAGGACGGGTATATATAGTTGCCTGTCTAGCCGCACTGATGAGCTGTGAAACAGCGAAACAGTACTGTATGTGGATGACTATAGTGCTCCTCACCTTGAGTTGAGCATATTGAGAAGTGAAAAACGAATTACCATTAGCATATAAGCGACGCTCTTTGTGTAAACAAATCGAGCGGAGGTATTTCGGACGATATCAAAACATCGTTAAACTCACTACTCGTTCAAGCAGCCGCCAATAGCGTAATGGTTAGAAGCCTTGACTGCCGTATAAACGGTCGGGTTTCAATCCTGGCTTGAGGTAGTTGCCTGTCTAGCCGCACTGATGAGCTGCGAAACAGTACTGTATGTGGATGACTATATATATATATTTATATATATATATATATATATATATATATATATATATATATATATATATTTCTTTTTGCATTTTCACCCCAAACAAAGTATAATGCCACTTTGAAGTAGTTGGTACTATCTGGGACATAATTTGTAGGGGTACTATGTAAGTAACTGATCACCAAGATGTCTGTTTACATTACACTTGAACTTCTGGATGTCAGTATAGTACAGGGAAACAGGAACCCGGATACAAATCAAAAGTCTAGCAGTCCTATGAAAATAAATTACTAGGTTAGAAGGCTTTCTTACATCTAGGGATTTCTGCTGTATAAAGGTGGGATTTCGCTACTTGTCGGGCTAGTCGGGGGTATTTATGTCGAGGTGGTACTAGGGCTTATTGCTTGTCGAAGAACCTACCATTGAAGTACTTGTAAAACAGGCAGACGGATGCAACATTTCGTCGATGGAACAGCGTTTGAAGCCTAACTGATAGTGCATGTCTTTTGAACCCTTTCTAAAAGGGAGAGATTAGTTGCAGATGCACCAGCCCAAATGTGATGAAAATACTACATGCATGGGCGAATCGTGGCATTGCAGTATACACCCAGGCGTAAGTAACTTTCTAGCACGATAGAGAGAGCAGCCTTGCCAATGAACTCAATGTATCTGTTCCAACTCATGTTCCCTGTGAACGTTAAGGAGAGGAGTTTGAACGAAGGAGTTTTATCTAAAAGATAATGCATCATTAGCCATGGCTATTAGTTGTGGAGAAGCTTTCTTCTAGCTATTAAAGAAAAGGAACTTAGTCTTGGCGGCATTAAATGTGACCATATATTTTTCTCCCTATTTAACCACAGATCGGAGGTTTTTCTCTAGGGTTTTTGCCATTGTCTTGGGTACATGTTCATTCGTTTTCCCATTGTGTATGTTACAGGGCATAGTGTCGTCAGCAAATATACCCATGTCAGAGACAATTTTATCAGGGAGGTCATTGTTGAATATCAGGAATCATAAAGGTATGAGGATAGACCCTTAGGGACACTCGCATTTATATTATATCGTTTTGACGTACGACCATCGAGGGCAACCTGGATTCTTCTCTTACTTAAGAAATATTTAATTATGATCTAATTTTCATTAGTAGATCATCGTACCGTGCATTGTAAAAGGCCTTAGGTATATCTATAACTACTGCCATAGCCTCCCCTGCCTTATCCAGTGCATGGTATATTTAAAAGGCTTCCTTCAGTCTTTGACAGCCTATGGATACCCACCGTAGGGGTGCCTGCGCGTGAAATTTTTGTAGCCGGAGGTGCGCAATCTCCAACCACACCTCTCCTAAGCCGACATCGTTAGATACTAGTGGCAACAAAAGTTTATGTACAGGACGACTGGAAACAAATGCCGAGATAAGCAGAGAGCACATACAGCACATAGAATTCCCAAATGGTCACCCATCCGGTACTAACCAGGCTCAACGTTGCTTAACTTCGGTGATCTGACGCAAATCGGTGTGTCAACGCGATTATACCGTATGTGCATGGTATATACGTTCAGAGATTACAGTTAGAATATCTGCAGTAGAACGGCTTGCCTAAATCCATATTGATGGTCGGACAGAAGTTTAGCAGCTGTGAGGTGTTGGACTAGAGCTTGATTAATTTTGGACTCAAATATTTTTGGTGAAAAAAAGAGAGGACACTTCCGGGGCGATTAGTTAATAGGTCAGTTCTTTCGTCAGAATTCTCGTAAACTGGTACGACCGGAGCGGTTTTCTAGCAAGATTCATTAAGGCATTGGTTGAAAAGTTTGGAGAGAACTGGAGAAACCTCAGCAGAGCATTTGTTGAATAGTACAGCCAGGGTGAGATCAGGTTCACATACTTTTGAGGTGTATAGTTTTTTTAGGATATCATGTACTTGAGAAAGCGTGATTTTCAGATCGTCTAGTGTAGTTATAAACTTTAGTCTATTTGTAATCTATTTCGGATAAATTTGCGGTATTCATGTCGTCTTTGAACAATGGAAGCTGCGGAAGTAGAAGTAAAACATTTGAGAGAATGGGGCTTGCTATAGAACTCGCGTGTGGAAACGTGTATCAGTTGCCTCTTTGAACCATTCAGTTGTCTTATTTGCGCACTGTTCAGCAGGAAGAGAAAAGATATTCCCCCATGAAGTATCTTTGATGTGATCTCTGATGTCATCCTAGTCAGCTTTATTGTAGAACCTTGACGCCGTGAGTAGTGGCTCTTCAATTCCTGGTGGAGAGCTTTTATCATTACCACAACGTGATCAGTATTCCCGAGAGAGCAATGGACTTTTTTAGACAATAGAAATAGGTCCAGAAGTGAGACATGCTTGTCCTGACGAACTGGGAGAGGCTCGGGAACGTCACTGTCTGTGTCAAAGACTGGGATATAGAAAAGTTATGTGTGATGCTGCCAGCTGTGTTAGTGTAGTTGGAGAAGCCAAGTCAACTACTGTGGTGGACATTAAAGTCACCAAATACATGTATTTAGGCGAGTACTGTATCTACACTGTTAGAGACGTGATTGATTAGAGTATAGTCTTGGATCGAGGGAGAGCGATAAAAAAATATATGAATAGCTAACACTATGTTGTAAAATTAGTCCAAAGCACATGAAGGCCTAGTTGTCTGATTCTAGTTTAGAATTCTTAGTCATGGGGGGCAGTTACGAATATAGACTTCATGTCCGTGCATGTGTCTGTCAGAGCCCTTCCGACAAAGTGGAGGATTAACAGACATGTTAAAGTAGTTAATAGGGATGGAGGAGTGCAAGTTTCACTTAACGCTAAGATATCCGGGAAGTTTGCCTGGAAAAATGATTCTATTTCGTTTAAGTTAGTTCTAAGTCCACGGACATTTATAAATGCGAGTCCCAAGGAAAGAGGCGAAACGGTGTTCAAGTTGTATCTGTTTTGATCGTTATTTTTGATTGAGCTGTCATTTTCATAGTTTAAGTTTGGGGAGAGGGATGTGAGGCAAAGTGGATGTACATTGCCACCATCATGAAACAAAAGTAGACCATCAACTGACACCCCGTCTAGAGGAATGTGGCCTGTGGAATGCCCACCGGAGATAAGTGAAGGATCCCTTTCAATGTGTGACATGACACCACAACCATCTCCATAATATACAACTGATGATAGAACAACCACTCTAAGCTCTTTAAAAGACTTAGGACTCCTGTACTGTCAGTCGGAATAAAGCAACCAGATACACTGCCAAACCAGTACCCTCAAACCTGTCAGACAAGCGTGGCCCAGTCCAAACATATTAGCATACATGGTATAAGCTCCCCAAGATGCCCAGTTTTAGGGAAAGGAAATGAAGCAGGTGTGGGAGACGGCGTCTCTAATGGGTCCGTTATCGCACCTGTGTTTCTGGCAAATAGGCACAGAAGGAATATGACAGCCGAGCGATAAGCAGATCCTACCTACTCCTTAAGCAGTTTAGTTTTGTAAACTAGTCATTTGATCGCGTCATACGCTCTAGGGAGGTTGTCGACCAGAACTGAGGATGCCTCCCTACTCCGTTTGATGCCAAGAGGTATATCAGTGGCACAGGTTTAACATCTGAGTTTTTCTTCTCCTAGATGGATGAACTGACGAGGTCTACGATATATATATATATATATATATATATATATATATATATATTAGTTATGGGAGGTTTTCAATATTGCTCCCGCTTCTGATATGTTTTCGATTATTTTAAAATTTCTAGCTATTTAGCTAAAGAGTTATCTTTTCATATTAGCAAATATCAAACATACACACGTGTGGGAGTGACCTATAGTTTTTGTTGTTTGACTCTTAGTATAAAATTCAATAAATATACGTCATTTTATCATTAGTACGACCCATAAAATATTGAATTTTATACAAAAAGAAATGAATAACATTTTAAAAACCGTCATTGGCATTGGAAATTAGGCACACATTTTTCGATTCCAATACTTATTCTGATACCGATTTCGATACGTCTGTAATTTCATTTGTTTATATCTACATTGTAATAAAAAAAATAAGATACTCTGGCGGTTTATAAACGGATAATATGAGTTAGAATAAATATAAAGGCATTGAAAAGGTTGCTACAAAGAACATGAACGTCATTCACTGCGCAAGACGAATGCTCATACCTGACAGTATTCTATATCTCTACAAACCC
The DNA here is from genome assembly GCF_053919585.1 of Euprymna scolopes. Taxonomy (NCBI): domain Eukaryota; kingdom Metazoa; phylum Mollusca; class Cephalopoda; order Sepiida; family Sepiolidae; genus Euprymna; species Euprymna scolopes. Next base: position 38,358,947 of record NC_136517.1, read on the forward strand.
ACTATTCAAACACGCATAGGATATTGTTGTTACATATGGGCATCAACCAAGAGTCTCCATCTTTTGGATTGGGCCCTAAAATAGTCTTATCTATTAGGTCCTGCACTATTAACCAAACTCCAACCCTGTCCAATCGTCGCAATGTTTCAAGGTGTGTTGGTTGGCGATTATTATGATTATTCAAGCTGAAAACGTTTGTCAGCTAAAATATGTTTTAGAACAATAAGAATATTTAGAATAAATATTTTTTACATCAACTTTGCAATTTAATATAAAAATATTATCATAACGATTCAACTGACAACTTAGAATAATGACATGTAAAAATATCAGGTGATTATCTTAGTGACGTATACTAATAACATCATTAAGAGGAGGGGTGATCTTTTTGAGATACGTGGAAATTAGTTAAAAAATAATCGGAGTCGGGAGAGAGAGAGCACGAGAGAGAGAGAGAGAGAGAGAGAGAGAGAGAGAGAGAGAGAGAGGGGGAGTGAGGGAGGGAGGGTCGACAGATCATAATGGCTCCAAGCAGAGTTAGGCAGAAATGGTGATAGTCAGAATCAGCATGCAACTTTTCAAGGGGAAAAAATACTTTGGAATACAAAATTGCCGAAAATAAACCCGAACCTCTGTCGTTCTCACGAAGGATTTTCATTGCAATTTTCCATCAAGATATGTTTCGTGATTGGCCAAATGTTGAAACTCCAAAGAACTGTTATTCGTCCTTTGTGTTGTAAAGTATTTATGTACATTCTTGTCCCGTCACGAACTGGAATTTATTGTACATACACACATAATGAACTTTGGATTGACGATTACACGTATATACGCACATACATACAGGTACATACAATCATACACTAGATGATAATAGAAACTCATAAATATATACACGATTTATCCCCCCCCAATGTTATATTAACTTCCACAACATTACAGTCCGGTTCCTAATTCATTCGCAAATTAAGGACGGTATCACTATTATAACCAGCCAAAAAAGGCAGGGTATCATGTGTCGCCAAAGAAAATGGCCATCGTGAAGCGAGACCCCTTCTTAGAGCGGTCGTTGGGGTTAGGGTTAGGGTTAGGGTTAGGGTGGCATGGGCAAACAGGATCGATAGGCAAGATGAGATATTTTTATGATGATGGGTTGGGTTTTGCGGGATGAGGTTTTGAGGATGGAGAAAATTTAGTTCATAGATGAAGAAAAAAGTGTAATCTATGACAGCTTTGTCTCTATGTGTTTTCTTCTGCTTCTCTCTGTGTCTTCCTCATGCTTTCTATATATATATATATATACTAGCGGGGATGCCCGGCGTTGCCCGGAGGTGTGTGTGTGTGTGTGTGTTGGGAGGAGGGTAGATCAAAGCAAAATGGGCGAGGTAATGAGCCTGTTTAAATATTATAAAATATTTCAAGTCCTGGCAAAAAGAAGAATGCACAGTGTTGAAGAAATGATCCCCACGTGTCAGCTAACGTGGACAGGACATGTACGCATAGAGAGCAGTAGGTAACTTAAAGCTATTTTCTAGGAACAGCTAAGAGAAGGCTCAAGGAAAAGCTGGAGCACCAGGACTACGCTACAATGACGTCTGGGCATTCGGGACAAGACCAAAGTGTAGTAACTGTTCTTCAGATGCTTCCCTTCTATTTCTTGTTCTCTTTCGGTGGAGGAGAAATCCTTCACGACTGAGACAATTTTTATTTTTGTACCTTTTCTCCGCGTCAAAAAACGACCCTGGTGTCTAACTCTGTCCTGTGGGGAGGCATAGTAAATAGGTACAATGACGTGTCCAAATGAGACATCTAGAGAGCATCAATGAGTACGAAAAGGTCGCAAATCGTGTGCGTAGAAAGACATAGTGGCTGGCGCAGCAGACGCCGTCCAGAATAGAAATGCACAGGTGTGGACGGACAGGAGATTGCGCAAGCTGGACTCAGTACTTTCATGTAATGAGCCGATCTATATGTATCAGAAATATATGAGTATCTTCTGAGAGAGCGATTGGGTTGGTCTCACATGTGGGCCATAGGTGTAAATTATACTTACTACTGTGTTTGCTATCTATTATGATAAATCCATATTCCTATATGTTTATCTGGTCATTATCTTATTTACCTTGACGTCATAGCATACATGATACATATATGTGCTATTACGTCATGTATGGCATCATAGCAGATTATGTCATGTATGACATAACGTATGACGTCATGCATTATGGAAAAATAAAAGTATATATATACATATATATGTATATACACACATATGTATATATATACATACACACACACATATATACATACTAGCAAAAGTACCCGTCTGGGTCAAAAACAGCATACAGAAAATCGACTCTGATTTATGAAAGTATGATAGGTTATAAAAAGGAAGGGTTGTAATTTGGGTTGAATTTGGGGGTATCAAAACCAAAGCAAAATATGATGAAAGTAAAAATAAAATAGATAAACCCCATAATTTATTATACCATACCTGTTCACA
>NC_136517.1:38368949-38506449 GCF_053919585.1 Euprymna scolopes
TACCGCAAAACGTTGAAACAAGAATGGAGGGATTAGAATCAGAGGAATGGCCGAGAAAATACAAAGGATAACAATAATAAAACGACTGAAATCTTAAAAAAAAACAAAAAAAACTCTTGAATGCGGAGACTAATACATATGAGCTACAACCTGAACTTATAGAAACTGCTCAGAAGTCAAAAAAAAAAAAAAAAAAAAAAAAGAAACACTATATGGAAACATGAAAACAGAATCTGTATAAATTTATTTACTGCGGACGATTATCCTCATCTTTTTTATTTGTTGTTCCAAGACGTTTCGGCCAACTATTCCTTTGGCCTTCATCAGGATAAAGGTCAAGGAAAATCCGCGATGGGATAGGAACTCTGAATCTCCTAACCGCATCTTCAGCAATTACTGCCTTTCATAATTGTTGTCGTCTCACCACGTTTTTGGAGCCCGTGGCACAGTGGATAGAGACGTTGAATCTCTACGGTTTCAGGCGAGAATTATGTGGAGATAGTCGTTTCAATTCTACCTAAAGCCGGGCAGAGGCTTACTTGGCCAAAACGTGGTGGAAGGACAACAACTATGAAACACATTAATTGCTGAGGATGCAGTTAGGAGATTCGGAGTTCCTATCCCATCGCGGTTACCACCTGACGAAGGCCAGAGGAATTGTTAGCTGAAACGTCGGGAAACAACAACTAATAAAGATGAGGATAATAGTCCGCAACAAATAAATTAATAGATAATATTCATCCCAATAATGGATTCCAATAATATATAGAAACTTTATAATTGTACGTTAATCCCCCGTCTTTCCAATTGTTCGTGTGTCACACTAAACAAGTGGGGAAGCTCAAGGATGATATAAAGACCAAGAACAGAAAGCACTAACCATACCTCGACTGGATGAGTACGAAGAGGACTGGGACCTTGGGGGGCTTATAGCCACCAAAATTTCAGTAATGACTAATGTTCGCTACCAACGAGAAATCAATGGCAAACGGATATTGCCATAACGCAAAATAATTTGCAAGGGTTGTTCAAAGAGGTGGTGAGCACTGAGAATGTAGAAGTACTTGCTGTCACTCAGACTCCAGGGAACACCACATGTTGTTTTTAAAAAAATTCTTTGATAATAACCTGTGTGAAAACCTCAAGTGAATAATAATAACATAGAATTCCTTTTAAATGTATCTATATGTCTGTCTGTCTATCTATCTATCTATCTATCTAAATCGCTACTTTCTTTTTAAATAATTTCCCTTTTCTTTTCATCATTTTACCTACTCGCGTGCACACTCTCCTTTTCGCCACATCTTTTCATTCTTTCTCTCTTTTTAAGTAATCCCGTCTCTCCATTCTTCCTCTAAGCGCCTCTCCATTTATATATTTATTTATTCAATTATTTATTTATTTATTTGTCTGACCGTATCATATTTTCGTCGCGCTGTCATTCCCAGTCGTCGTGGTTTTCAAGGGGGCAGAAAAGGTCAGGTTCCCACCCGGACAAGCACCCGTGTCCCACCCTCAACGCTCCACCACCACATCCGCCCACCTACAACACCGTCACCATACCTTTAAGCCATGTAGTTGACTTCCCAATTCGTGTTCGCACTGTCCGGGTACTCCCTCTTTACACCGTCCTTGGTTCCGCCCCCATCAAGTTATGTTACCGTCTCCTCATTCGGACTTCTGTACAACATCGTGACATATGCAGACATCTAACCATGTTTATCGTCCTACCCTGGGTACCTGCCTATATACCTCATTCACTTCGTCGACGCCAAGGGGGTTACGGGACATGATGATATATATGCAACACTGACGCCTTCCACTCTTGACGTACATTATATATATATATATATATATATATATATATATATATATATATGACATAAATACATACATGCATACATACACATATATATTTATATATATATATATATATATATATATATATATATGTATATATATATGCGTTTATATGCATATTTTAATGTGGGCAATTATTTTTTTTATGTTTCCTTTTTTTCCTTTTTAATTTCTTGCGTTGAAATTTTATCTTACCTTACATCACCTTAAAGGTGTGATTATAGGGTCTTGGTATAACATCAACAACGTAGTATATATCTCACATGCCATCTTTGGGTCGGGACCAGGGGACGCAGCCCTACCTCTCTCGTTTATACAGAAATATACATGTCAGCCCAAAATAGACACCGATGCAAGAACAAATATATATATATATATATATATATATATATATATATATATATATATATATATATATAAATATTTGAAGGCCGCCCGGCATTGCCCGGTCATAATATACGCTTAAATATGATATTTTAATAAATGCAGATTTCGTATTTATTATTATACTAGTAGTTCAGCCTGGATTTCGTCGGGCCCTATGTACTATTTAAAATTTAGTGCATGTACATATCTATATATATATTAAAAAGTTTGACTACATATAAAATTTCAAGTGTTTTGATCCAAAATTGACGGAGAAGGTTTGGTGGGGTCTGCAAAGGTCAACTCGTTCAACTTTGACCTCTTAGCAGTAACATTTACACCCCAAAACTGATTAAAAAGCTTGCTGCATGTCTGATTACCGTTATGTAAGATTTCAAATGTTTACACCTAAAAGTGGCTGAATAGTTTGGTAGAGACCGCAAAGGTCAACTTTTTTTAAACTTTGACCCCGTTAGCAGCTAAATTGCCGGTCAAACACCGATTAGAAAGTTTGTCCCATGTCTGGATACACTTAATGTAAAATTTCAAATGTTTATACCAAAATTTGGCTGAGTAATTTGGTAGAGACCGTAGAGATCAATTTTTTTAACACTTGGCCCTAATTTTGACCCTTTAACATTTATTGTTTGGGACTCAAATCAAATTAAAAAGTTTGATCCATGTTCAAGGAACCTGCTTTTAAAATTTCAAGTATTTAGATCCAAAATTGGCGAAAGAGTTTGGTAGAGTTTTCAAAGGTAAAATCTTGAACTTTGACCCCTTGACAGCCAAATTTCTGGCCGGAAACCGATTAACAAGATTTTCCCAAATCTCAATACTCCTTATTTCAAATCTCGAGCCTATAGATTGAAAATGTCAGAGTAGTTTGGGAGGGAAATGTACACAGGCTGACACAGACAGACAGACAGACAGACAATTTCAGTTTTATAGATATATAGATTACAGTGGACCCAATATATAGTAAGGATTTAAAACGTAGAAAAAAGTGACTCGTGCACCACCACCGAGAATCGAAACGAAAACGTTTAGCTTACGATTTACTTTTTGGGGGCGTTAATGCGTGAGCTTTGAATACATGTTTTCTGCAAGGCAAAAAATTGTAAACATGAACCAGTTGCTATCACGTTACGCATGCATATTCGTAATGCCACCGTTTTACGTTCACGTTGTAAATTCCATTAGTTTAATTTTAATACTCTTGCACCGACTTTTCCTGACTAAATTTTCGCGTAGTTCGAATACCCTATAAATTAAGTTTCATATCTGTAGATTAAAAACAGAGGAGTTTTGTAGGCAATTTTTTTTAAACGAATATATACATATAGAAAATGTTTTTGTTTACTATACTCTCTCTACGCAAATATTACGCACATATAGATATAAATCATGTAAAATATCTGCATGAATATAATGACGTAATAGATGATGACCCTATAAGGAATCCGGAAAAAAAACTAATTAATTAAAAGGAATGTTTAAAAGGAATATGCAAATTAACCAGATCTTTGGCAGATTAATGCAATTCCACAACCCATATATAACAATGCATTTTCTTTTTAAATAATTACAAAAAATGATTTTTAATATGAAGATCAATACACACACACACAAATTTATAGGAGTATAAATATTAGGGATTAAAGATAATCACTAATAAGTAAGATTTTAAATTTAATAAGTAAGCTTTTAAAAGTAATAAGTAAGATTAAAAAAAAAAATCCGATTCTGATACAATTACAGATTCCGTTCTAAATTTCCGATTCCCATACTATTCTCGATTCCGATTCCGATTCTGTTAAGATTTATTGTTGAGTTTTTGTAAATTTTCAAATTACTGCATAAACTGACGGGTAATTTCTGTGTATATTTTTTTCTCAAATGTTTTGTTTGGAATTGATTGAAAATTGCAAGACAACAAAGGATTTATTTTGATTTTAAAACAAAGCCAAATTATATCAGTTCGTCGTTAGTATACAACATATTACTGAAAAGTTTTTATAAACAGTTGAAAATAGTCGACGATTGGCCGGCAAAATTAGAAAAAGGGTGTAGGACAAAATATTTAACAACGCCCCCTTTCATTGTTACGAACGAATTCCTAAATAATAATGTTAATGTTACTATTTAGAAAAGCATTTTTAACATAGAGAGGGCGTGGCCTTTGTTAACTATTCTGTGCTTTCCTCTATGAATGAAGTTAAAGTTTTATTTTAATTAAAAATATATGTAGGTTATTAAATTGATTTGCTTTCCTATAAAAAATACAAAAGCAAAAACAAAATCCCAATAATAATAATAATAATAATAATAATAATAATAATAATAATAATAATAATAATAATAATAATAAATTTATAGATTAATACGCTAAGATAAATCCCCATTCCAATATGAAATATTACTTGTTATAGGTGATTACGTGTGAAACCCTTAAAAAATTTGACGGAAAGGAAAACAATCGTTTTAGTATTTAGAGTAGAAGATCATTTTCAATTATATATTTAACGTAAAATAATCTGTAATATTTTTTGGGACGTTAGCACACCAGAATGCCAGCACGCCAGCACGCACGCTTTCAATCCGCCATTTTGGTTCTTACAAAACGTACGCCGATGCGCCAAATTTCATTCCTTCATAAAAGAAAACTTATTTGTACATGTTTACCTAGCGAATAAGCATAAAAGTACATACGAAAAACCATGTTTTTTTTTTATTTTTTAAATCCAACGACGGGACTGAAGTCGATATTTTGCATCTAAAACAAAATAAACTTTTTTGATAAATCTCTGTGTGGCGTACCGGGAAAATGTTTTTTCTAATGAATGAAAATGAATTAAATCTATTTTTACAAGAATCTTTATACATTTATCTAGCCAATAAATATTAAATTACGTACGGAAACCCATGTTTATTATTTTTTTAAAATCTAACTTATATTGTAATACACCTAAAAAAAATAGCCTGATTCTCCATTTAAGACGATTACATGTAAACAGCTTGAAAAATTTAGTGGTAAAAATACCAGACAATACATAGTGGTAAAATTTAGTGGTAAAAACACCACACAATACGCATATAAATTTAACATAAAATAATCAAACCTTATTGATGAGACAATGATTTAAGGGCATGTAACCAACTCTATTTGTTTTAAATCTTGAGAATGTTAATGTTCAAAATCAAACGTTAGTATAAATATGTGATTGTTAAAAGTCATTAAATCCAGGCTCCTTTCCTACTACTAACCCTAAGTTTGGATGGTAATACGATAAATAAAGCAGTTACATGTAATTTTATGGTTTAGGTGATCGGACTGAGAATCAGTGGTAATTGCTTAAAAAGTTATAATGTGCCGGAAATCGAATCATTTTACATTATATTTATATGCACAATTGAACCTTCATTCTCAATTCTAAAATAACGTTTTAGTGTGTTCAAACATAATCACCTAAAAATGGAATCTTATATGTTTGGGGCATTTTCAATGTAAATAATTTTTTTTTAATTAACAAACGTCTAAATGTTTGCTCTTCATATATTCTATCCAAAGTTTTATAAACTTGTGAGATATTCATCTATATTTCCACTTGTGCATAAAACAAATCAAATATAAGGAAACATGAAATATTTCAGATGATTTGGTGATCAGACAATACCAATATCAAAGCAGCGTAAGAAAAATGTTCAAGCATTTTAACTCTTTTGATATTAAAGTGTGAAAGCTTTAATACGCAATATATAAACTTTTATTAAATAAGTGAAAAAAGCTTGTTAAAATCTGTGATATTGGATAGGCAAGTGAATATTTACTTTGCTTACCACAAAAACTAATAAAACTAAATTAAATTAGGCTTGGAAAGTCAATGCTACATCTGGGAATGGGATATATTTTATTTGCGTTTTTTTTCGTCAAATATGCTTGGAATAACAATTGCCAAAGTCACGAAGGATTTCCACCAGTTAACTCTTGTTCTCCTGTCTATCCTTTTTCAAACTTAACACATTTCGACTAATTTCTGTTCAATTCTGTCACAATTTGTTTGGTGTTTTATTTTATTTTTACCACTAAATTTTTAATGCTGTTTACATGTAATAATTTAATAATGGAGAATCGTTTTTCTCTTTTGCAGTTTTATCAGAATATTAGTTGGATTTTTAAAATGATCAAGGTGGTTTTTCATAGGTAATTTTATGTGTATTGGCTAGATAAATGTATAAAGATTGTAAATATAAATATAAATTTTATTCACTGTCATTTATTAGAGAGAATATTTTCCAGGTATGCCACACAGAGATTTATCAAAATAGTTTGTTTTGTTTTAGAAGCAAAACATCGACCGGCTCCGTTGTTGGATTTTTAAAAATATATAAAAAACGTGGTTTTTCATATATACTTTTATGTTTATTTGCTATATAAAACATGTAAAAAATAAGTTTTTTTTTTTCTGTAGGAATTTGTTTTTACGACGGAATGAAATCTGGCGTCATTTTTGGCGAACCAAAATGGCGGATCGATATTTAGTGTCCCGGTGTGTTGGCATGCTTGCGTCACCAAAAAGAATTACCCGACGATTGGTATGCAAAATAAGAAAACAGTGTACGGAGAGAATAGTTATGAAAGCCCCTCCCATGTCAAGAATGGAGTTTCTTCATTATAATGCACTATTTAGAAAAGCATTCTTAACATTAGGAGGGATTTCTGTTAACTATTCTGTACCATTCCCTCTTTGAACAAAAAAGTAATAATTTTTCTCACAATTATAAACATTTGGTCGATTATTAGATAGGTTTGTGTTACTGTAAAAGAAATACAAAGTACAGATGCTTCTACTACTAATCGACATATTATTAAGATAGCGTGCATTTATTTTGTGTGTCACGCTTACATCCGAATGAATGTGATTTTACTGTTATGGACTTCCATTTCTTGGAATAAATAATTTTACCAAGAATCCTTCTTAAGTTTTGGTTTCGGTTTCCATTATAGCTGATGGCACTTAAATCATTTAATGTTTACTTACATTTAATGTTTACTTACTATATATATATATATATATATATATATATATATATATATATATATATATATATATATATATATATATATATAGTAAGTTATAAAATGTATATGGCGATTAAGCTACACTGAATATTCCGCGTTTCATCCACTCTAGGATTCTTCAGGCTTATGCGCATAAGCCTGAAGAATCCTAGAGTGGATGAAAAGCGGAATATTCAGTGTAGCTTAATCGCCATATACATTTTATAACTTACTATATATATATATAAGTTTTGGTTTCGGTTTCGATTTAATTAATGCACCCAAGTCATATGGATATATTTTTTTTATTGTTGAAATCGCAAATTTATAAGATATAAAAATAAATAAATCATTAACTTTTTAATAATATATACGAAATCTACAAGAATTTAAATATCATATTTAAGCGTACTTTACGACCGGGCTACGACGGGCATCCCTGCTTGATTAGAGAAATACATTTTCAGTTTAAACAAAGGAGCTACAAAAATATCAGACTGTCGCCATTTACGCTGAATATCTACAGAATGGCAACGTCAATATATTACATATAAAGGAGTCCCCTGTGGAATTTCCACAGGTCCTGCTTATAATAATAATAATAATAATAATAATAATAATAATAATAATAATAATAATAATAACAGCAACAACAGCAGTAGTAGCAAATATATTAATCCCTTTAGCAAAATCTCTTCTCCCAAATTGGATTCTACATTTTGTAATGATTATGTGACCAAAAGAAAAACCAAACAAACAATTATTTTTAAATTTCGCATAGGAAAACTGTATCGCACATAAAATTAACGTAAAATGTTACTCATTTTCGTCTCATTCTTGCGTAATGGCTCAAAAATCAAAAATTAAACAAAATACTCGTACAGTATAACAATGTCGATTGATTGTTAACATTTATTTATGTGTTTGTTTATTTTTCAACTTTGAGCGGTTATCAATTTTCCTTCAGCCGGGGTTATATTGGGCAGCCATTTGTAAAAATTCTAACTCAAAGAGGAGACACTAAGTTTGTTTGGAATCAAATACACAATTTAAAAGAAGTTTAAACACAAATAAATTTATTCAGGTATGTTGAAAAGTCTTGCCTTTGGTAACATTTATTTGTTGCATATTTGTTTATTATTTTTCTAAAGAGTCGAAACCTAATTGAAGGAATAAACACGTGGGTAGTGTCACTAATAAGATACACTGGACTGTTTATAAGCTGGACCAAAGAAGAACTAAGGAATCTCGATCAGAAGACCAGGAAACTCATGAAGATGCACAATGCACTTATCCCGAAATATTATGTTCGACCATATGTTAAAGGAAAATATGAGCAAGCGGGCTGGTCTGTATAGAAGACTGTAAATGCCACAAAAAAAGGATTAGAAAAATACAGAATGCAGTACACCGAAAGAATAATCACTGCAGCAAGAAGCGAGGAGGAAACACACAAGATAGCAAAAGAGACAAATAATAAGACCAGGTGAGAAAAATGGGAAGAGAAACAGCTACATGGACGATTCATAAGGATTACAAAAGAAGAGGCGAATGAAAACATTTGGAAATGTATACAAAAAAGAATATTTAACAGCGAAACTGAATCACTAATAACAGCTTCGCATAATAACACAATTAGAACCAACAACCTCAGTGCAAGGATTGGCAAGACGCAAGAAAACAGAAAATGCAGACTCTGCGGACAAAAAGAGGAAACAATAAACCACATAATAAGTGGATGCAACAAACTAACCGAGGAATTACTGTTGATGAAATCAGAAATTTGACTAATTCTGTGGACTAACGTTTTTACAAGGCATTCATAAAAAAAAAGATCGCATATCCTCTATTAATTATGGCAACGTAGACATTGCTATGTAGTTATTGTGTTCTAAGGAATTTTCCTAGTTCATTTAATGTTTGAATATTATTTCAATAAACAAGTTATGGGTATATTGTGTTTTTTCTCAACCTCGTTAATAATAACTTGACACACTGAAATCAACAGATATTCCTATCTTTTGCCATAGTTTCGCTAATACTGCTTTAAATACTTTTATTTTCGGACTGGAGTAGCTGAATAGTATGAGCACTTTCTAAAAGTTTCATGGATTTTTATTTACTCGTTCCATAAATATTTAAAAAAATGTAAACTCGTTAATAATTTGATACGCAGTGTATATACCAGCTATTCACTCCATTTAGCCGGTCGATGATATACGCCAGTCGAGACACAAATCTCAACAATCTGTCTCTGCAGAGATTTACCGACCGGGCTGCCTAGATAATTTATAAAAGGCTGAATTCTCTATTTTAGAGGTGCTGGCTTTACTATCCCCACATTTCCACCTTATGATATCTTGCGGTCGAAAGGATGTAAATATGAGCTATTTGGTGCAGTTATGCCCCCACAATCCAAACGTGTACTTCTGTAACATACTTTTGCCAATACACTTTTTGTTAACCGCATCAATGTGTTTGTATTGATTGCTACCGACCTGTAACGATGCAAATATTATCATTACTTTGTCATGAGAAGACAAATCCATACGAATAAGATCGCCGACTGCTGTACAAGCGGACAAGTTTCGAATCTATGCTTACCATATCTAGCCACACTGAACCGTCATGACAGGACAAAACAGCTGTCTGTGGATGACTAGAAGTTGATTTAAGTAGTCACAATACCTTAAACTGTCATATCATATCAGAAGACGAACAAAAAATTAGCAATTTTAGGTGTTTAGACTCTTTGTAATTGAAACGGGGCTGTCACCGTAGATGGCAAATCCGGTTCCCTTTTAAAAAAGAGGGGATCAAAACAAAAAAGAAAGTGTATATTATAACATAATAAAACAGGTAAAAAAATATCGATGTGATACGCCGAATACCAAAGAAAATGAACCACAGGTGACGGGTGGAATTCGTCAGGGTGGGGAAGTGGATGGGTAGCCAAGAATTAAAAAAAAAAAAACACCTCGAAAAAGAAAAATATCCATTCACACAAACCTAAGCAGAAAAAAAAAAAGAAAGAAAAGAAAAAATCACCTACCAGCGAGCGAGGAAACTATGAATTAACTTGCCGCAAAGACAGGTAGGAATCGGGTGACATTTACACCAGAAAAAGATGAGTACCCGCTGAGTGTCTTCTGACTTTTTTTTTTTTTTTGTTATCCGGGTCTTTTTTTTTTGTTTTTTTTTTGTTTTGTTTTTTGGTGATGTCAGGTGTACCCATTCGTTTCGGGTCAGAGTCGGACAAAAGGGGACCCGCTGTGTGCTTAGCATTACAACGCCAACCGCATCTCGCGTGTCCCCACCCAAAACATTTATATAATCGTACGGCACGGGGTACGATCAAGGAGAAAGACTATTTCTTCGAGCTGACGTTTAGAGAATGCAGCACGTCTAGTAAATCCGATAAAGAACGCGGCTATTTAAGCATGTAGCACTACGTTATCATTTATATTATTTGGATTGTCCGGACTACTGTTCTCATCTTGATATGACGTCCGACCTTCTTCAGTTAAACCTTGTCAAACTCGGAATCATACTCAGGAATCTTTCCGTGAAATACGGGAATCTGCGCCGAATTTTGAGCGCAAACTTTAATTTAACGCATTAGCATGATCCCGTCTCGTTCGCCATGACCAGTTAGAAGTCTTAAGTAATTCACAGTTATATTGTTAATACTGCCTGCCCTGACGATTGAACATTCAAGCTCTAGAGGAATGTTACTTAGAACTGAATTTTGCTTAGCAATTTATCTGTTACGCCACGGGTCCTTGCGGACAAGATCGACAGAAAGATTCTCGAATTCGACATCATTAATCCTTATCCTCAAGTTGCCTTCGGTCCTTGTTTAGCGGTAACCGATTGTAAAAAAGGATGCTGTATAATATACGTTCTATTTCCCTTATTTATTATTTTATATCTAAATATCATGTTATTCTAAGTTTAGGGCATCCTGCCGGATGCCAGACATCTACCCAGTATCTCCAACATTTAACCGACCCTTTAACTGCAATCGTTTGGGTAAATCTTGCACTTCATTTACCGGTTATATTTGCCAGGAAGTTTTTTTTATTCTATCTAATGAATCCGGTTTCTCCTATAACAAGCCTGAATGCCTGGCGTTTCCCGGCGTCCCCGGCGTTGCCCGGATGTTTGGAGGTGCGTGTTGAGCAAAAAAAAAAAAAAAAAAGTAAGCAGGCTTGAACCCGTACCGTGAAGGAGGGAAAGAATGTAAACGCTCCCAAAACGTGACGTCTTTGCTGTGTCATCCATCGCTAAACTTGAAGTGACGAATGTTTAAATTAAGGCTAGTCAATCGAAAAGAGGGGATGACTTTCCAAAATATCGGCGATAAAAGCGGCCCCTCCCTGTAGAAAAGTACCCAGTTGGAGGTGAAGGAATTAATCTTTTTAGCCAATTTTTCGATATTCGCCATCCGAAGAGTCGAGCTTCAAAAAGATACCAATCTTGTGAAAATCCGTCGCCTCTGTCAAATGTTTTATACATACATGCATACATACATGATGATTGTAACGTCTTGTCAGACGAGTGCCACTCCCTCAGTCACTGAAAGTCCATTAGCCCGAAGATAACCTTTTTTTTCTTTTAGTTCTGCCAGCGAATTCACACGCTCAAGCAGACATTACATTGAAGACGGTCCTTGGCATACACACACACACACACACACACACACACACACACACACACACACACACACATATATATGCATATACACACATGCATACCCATAAACATACACACATACATACATACATACATACACAATACATATAACACATACGTACAAACATATACATACACACATGCGCACACATATACACACATATATACAAACATATACAAATACATACACACCTATACATACATATTCACATACATATACGTACACATGTATGCACATATACATACATACCACATAAAGTTACCTACATATACCTACACATACATATATATGCACTTATACGCATACATATATATGCATATATACATATACATACACACAAATATATATATACATATATACATACACACACACATAAACATATATACACAAAAAATAAATAAATAAATAAATAAAAATATATACACGCATACATATATACATACATATACAAATAGAATGATGGCAGATCAATTATTACATGCTTCCAGCATTTCAGGGCTACACGCGTGACAATTTTTTCCATCGCCACGGAAAATTTTTTTATAGACAAATGCCTGAGGAAGTATCTATGCAAAGATGATGTTACAGAGTTTTAGCTTTGTACGACAGCTAAGTCTCTCTCTCTCTCGGTTCAAAATGTTGAGATCCAGCAACAAGTATGAGCAAGATAGCCAGCAAGAAGTCAAACTGCAGACCAGCTTAATGCGGGTACTGGTCTCCCGCTTTATGTTTTGTTTTTTGTTTTTAATCAGAGATTTGCTTCACCCAGAGGGGTTGCCTTAACAAGGCTTTTGGGAGTCATCTCCACTCCACACACACATAGAAATAAACATATACACGCACACATACAAGCATTCATACATACAGATGCACGCAAACATACATACGCAAGAACACACACACACATGACAAGATGCACATACACATGCACATGCATACATACACGCATCTACATACATATGCACATACACGTACACATACACGTACATGTAGAATATGCATGAAGGGGCATTCATGATGACGATGATGATGGTTGTTACGAATAGGTGAATTCAACATGAATAAAAGTGTAAAACAATCCAAAATACACAGCACATAAAATAGAGAGACGTTCGCTTCGCCGCTAGTACAGTTTTTAAATCGAACATAACCTACATGATGATTGCAACGTCTTGTAAGACGAGTGCCACTCCCTCAGACATTTAAAATCCATGAGCCCAAATGTCTGAGGAAGTATCTATACAAATATGATGTTACAGAGTCTTAGCTTTGTACGACAGCTAAGTCTCTCTCTCTCGGTTCAAAATGTTGAGATCCAGCAACAAGCAAGAGCAAGATAGCCAGCAACAAATTAAACTGCAGACCAGCTTAATGCGGGTACTGGTATTCCGCTTTATGGTTTTTTAAATCAGAGATTTGCTTCTCCTAGAAAGGTTGCCTTCACCACGGCTTACGGGAGCCCTCTCTACCCCAATACACATATACACACACGCACACATAAATATACACGGTGCTAGTTGGCCGTTGACCCAGAAAAAGAGTTCATTCGCCCTTTGGAAGGTCTTGTTTTTAATCCTTCAGGGAGACTAGCCGCCCTCCTCACCAAACAAGTCTGGTGGGGGAACCAGTTTAGTCGCCGGTGACCCGACCATGAGGCAGGTAGTACTGGGTTACATGGTACCAGTAGCATATGACATAACCTACATACATACATACATACATACATACATGATGCCAGCAAATTCGCTTTCGAACATTGCCATCACTCGATATAGCACAAAAAAATAAAAATTCCTTGGTACACATTGTACAGACATGTGCACCACTGGCAGCACGTTCTTGATGTTTTTTTTTATGCAGGATCAAATGCCGTTTCAAACCGCCTGCCGTTTTTGTACGTCCGCCCGCAGTTGACACAGGTTAACTCTGGCAACTCAAGACTGCTTTGTGACCCACTGCGTCGATGAGTAGACTGGTTGCTCATCAGCCCAGCTCTGCTCAGACATATTCTTCCGCACAGCTCACACTCCAGACCAATTTGGCTCCCCCTCCCATCCACGGCTCCTTTCACCATCCCTTTCATACACACACACACACACACACACACACACACACACACATATATATATATATATATATATATATATATATATATATATATACATACGTACATTTAAATAAACAGGTAAGATTCATATTATAGAAGATTACTGGAATGAGGGAGATCTTCCTTAGATTCCAGTTTCTTTTTTATCGTACATAAGATCTTGATATTCCGTTATCTTTTCCTTCTAAGCTCTGTTTAACCCGGCATCATTGAAGACACTAACTTTTAACTTAAGCTTATTTCTTACATGTTATTGTCGTATATCACTATGTCAAGTTTAATAGTTCCGTTTTGTAGGTGCGTATCTGTAGGTATTACATAATAACGTGTCATGTTAATTAAATTGGATCGGCTTGACGAAGACACGTAAGAATGGGGTGACAGTTACACGTGGAAATGATGAGTACCCGCTGGGTGTCTTCTGACATCTACTTCCGATCTTTTAGCGAAGTCAGTTGTAGCCGTACATCTCAGGTCAGTTTCAGACAAAAAGGGTACAAACCTTGTGCGGTATTTTCACCAGCACGTTGCAAAAATGTACTTGCTCACACCCAAACAAGATATATTGCCATTTTGACGCAAGGGGATTTAGAATCATATGTACATGAGACTATCTGAGGAGATGAACAGCGAGAGTTCTGTCCACATTAAACTTAAACTTTTGCGTGTCAGTCAGGGAAGCAGGAGACAGGGAGGGTATTCCAAAGTGTAACAGTACAAGGAAAGAAGCTATCAGAGTAGAAGGCTTTATAGCATCTTGATACCTGAAAACTGAAGGGGTGGGATTATGCTGCTTGACGATGCAGTCAGTGTATATACCAGAAAAGGATACAAGTTCTATGAGTTCACCAGAGCACGTTCTATTGAAGTACTTTTAAAAGAGGCGCAGGGATGCAACATTGCGGTGATGGGACAGGGTTTGGAACTTGCTTGATAGTGTGGAACCTATTAAATTTGAGATAAATTTTTTTACCCCTTATTTAAGACGGAGAAACTAGTGGTAGATGTGCCAGCCCAGATGTGGTAAGAATACTCCATGCATAGGTGAATGGTGACTTTGTAAGGATACAAGATACACTCAGGTGTCACGGTGAAAGGGACTTACCTTTTTTGCAACGGCCTTTGTAATGTCCTTACTGTTTTTGTTCCAATTCATGTCGCCTTGTAATGTAAAGCCTAGGAGTTTGGAGAATTAGTTCAGAGGTAAGGTATTATTAGTCATGGCTATTGTAGATTGAGAAGGTTTCTTGTAATTGTTAAAGGAAAGAAGTTTAGTCTTAGTATTACATGAAAGGGCTGTCCCTTTCTCATGTAAGAAAGAAAACAGACTAGATAAGTGAAAATGATATAAGGAAAAGGCTAGAATCGAACCCTGTAGGCAAGTGGATAATTGAAATCCTAGGAATGCAGTCCAGTGTTAATTCTTTTAGAAATAGCTAAATATTATTTATATCGGGAAAAAAGCGATTGCCCATTCTTTTAGAATAACTGGATATTAAATATGTCAGTTAAAAGAATGGGCAATGCGAGTTAAAAAATGTTGTTTAAAAATAGGTTAGATATTAAACAATTAGAATTGGGAATTCTGTGTTACTAAAAGTGTGTTATGACAGGCATATGTAAATCCACGTGAAAGTTAGTCACGTTGGGAACCACACTTCTGACGTCATAAACAAAGGAGATTTCTCAATATATGAATCGAGGGTTCAAAGTTAGGAGGTTGATTAGGATCAGAGAATCGGAGAAGATCACACACAGTGATAGAGTCAGTTGGAGACTGGGAACCTCTTAGAGGCGAAGAGATACAGCGCAAGAGATTCGCAGAAACAGGAGTGAGAAAGAGTGGTTAGATAGCGAGTGCTAGAGAGAGTGAGAAAGAGAGAAAGAGAGATAGAAAGAGGAGGAGTAAAAGAAAGAAAGGAGACGAAAAGCAAAGAAGAAGATAGGCAGAAAAACTGAGAAAGAAAAAAAGAGAGAAAGGGAGAGGAATCGATAGATATAAAGACAATGAGAGTATAGACGGATATATAAAGACAAACTCAAGATGAAATTACGAAGAAACCAAAATACGGACATGTCAGTTTCTTCCCCTAGACATCTTTATACACACATCGACTCTCACACGATTTCCCGTTTTTATTTATCTATCATTAACACTTTCCTGCGATTTTATTTGATAAAATCAAAACAAAAATAGTAAAAAAAAATAAATAAATAAATACAAAATAATTTAAAAACGGCAGTTAAACTACGATAAAATGAAACAAAATGGAAAAAGAACAGCATTTTATATTTTCGTGACAGTATCAATGTTACCAAGTTTTCCTTTCGCCATTTATTCGTGTGTATATTCTCAAATATCCCGCTGACAGTAGCTCATATACGTCCTCTTATAAAATTAAGAATACAAAATATAAATATACTTTAAAAAAATAAGAAAAAAAAAATTAGCTGTTCACAACTTCCGTTATCCTCTTCTGTTTAATTTTATGCTCATCCCTTTCTTCCGCCATTCTGCTCTCGACTTGTCCAGACTCGTACCCGTCAAGTTCTCGTTGTAATCTCGTCCAGCGCGTCATTTCATTTGCCTCATTTCCGCTTGCTTCGCTCAACTTGCGCTCACGCGAAAAAGATTGAAACGAAAGCTTAATGGCCTTTAAACCGTAGATTTTAGATCAATGATATATTATTGTAAATAAGCAATTCTAATATAAAAATATAAATTTGAAAAAAAAAAGACAGAAACTAAGTGATACACACACATACACACACGCACACATACACATATATATGTGTGTGTTGACATACATACATATATATATATATATTTATTTATATATATGATGATTGAAACGTCTTGTCAAACGAGTACCACTCCCTCAGACACTTAAAGTCCATGAGCCCAAATGCCTGAGGGAGTATCTATACACAGATGATGTTACAGAGTCTTAGCTTTGTACGACAGTTAAATCTCTCTCTCGGTTCAAAATGTTGAGATCCAGCAACAAGCAAGAGCAAGATAGCCAGCAACAAATTAAACATCATACCAGTTTAATGCGGGTAATGGTCTTCCGCTTTATGTTTTTTTTTTAAATCAGAGATTTGCTTCTCCTAGAAAAGTTGCCTTCACTAGGGATTACGGGAGCCCTTCCCACCCCAACACACACACACAAATATACACGGTACGAGTTGGCCGTTGTCCCAGAAAAATGGTTAATTCGCCCTTTATATATAGTCATCAACATACAGTACTGTTTCGCTAGTTGATTGGCTTAAAATGAGTGCTTTATGTAAATTGATGATTTAGTTTAGGTAAATTAATGTGGAGTCTGAATAATCTAAAAAAATACATAACAAAGACATAAATCCTCTTCGCATAGAACTTTGAAACACTTATAAGAGACTAATGAGTATACAACAACAAAAAAACAAGACATTTTTATTCGTCTAAAAGGCACATTCATCGCCTAAAAGTAAAGGTCTGTCCTCGTGAAATCTCAACATAGATTTGGAAAATAAAGAACTGTTACTTTTACGTCGACGAACAAAAGAACTGTTACCTTTATGTCGACGAAGACAGAACTGTTACTTTTATGTCAATGCAAAAAGAACTTCTACTTTTATGTCGACGAACAAAAAACTATTACTTTTATGTCGACGAAAAAAGAACTGTTACCTTTATGTCGACGAAGAATGAACTGTTACTTTTATGTCAACGAAAAAAAAAAACTTACCTTTATGTCGACAGAAAAGAACTGTTACTTTTGGAACGCAACTAGATTTTTTATCAAAAATCTGAGAATGTTACATTTCCTCCCTTGGGTAGTTGCAACTTCATGTAAAATTTCAGATAAGTGTAATAAGTAGTTATTGAGAATTTTGGGACCAACGGACGGCGGACGAGGGTGAATTCTAACTAGGTCCTTCAAATTCCCGTTACTATTACTTTAGAGTATGTTATTTTATTTCAAAGTTCACGTATTAATTATATATTCTAAACATATCTATCATCAGAACGAGAAAGCGAAGATCAAAAGTAGCATGAACACACTGCAGTTGATAATTATGAAATACATGCAACGTATATTCTACAAAACATTAAAGTGTATTTAATTCTAACTCTACATTTAAGATAGGAGGATAAGAACCAGGGAGGATAGAGTATTTGTATTGTGGTGAGAATAATAAGACAGATTTGTATTGTGGGTGCCGCATAAGACAGATTTCACAGAAGCAATTTTTTACGATTCTCTGATCCCTTTCAAGCACAATATATAAGAGTCAGCTGTGCTCAGAAATAGTGCATCACCATGATAAATTTCTTTTCATTATAATTTGTTTTCGCGTTAAAAATGAAATAATTCATAAGAATTACATTATTGTCTTTGTGTATGGCTTGAATAGTAGTCCTAAATTATAGTGGCCATGGTCAAGTGGATACGTTCTATATTACAAAACAAAATAAAGTGGATACGTTCTATATTACAAAACAAAATAAAGTGGATACGTTCTATATTACAAAACAAAATAAAGTGGATACGTTCTATATTACAAAACAAAATAAAGTGGATACGTTCTATATTACAAAACAAAATAAAGTGGATACGTTCTATATTACAAAACAAAATAAAGTGGATACGTTCTATATTACAAAACAAAATAAAGTGGATACGTTCTATATTACAAAACAAAATAAAGTGGATACGTTCTATATTACAAAACAAAATAAAGTGGATACGTTCTATATTACAAAACAAAATAAAGTGGATATGTTCTATATTACAAAACAAAATAAAGTGGATACGTTCTATATTACAAAACAAAATAAAGTGGATACGTTCTATATTACAAAACAAAATAAAGTGGATACGTTCTATATTACAAAACAAAATAAAGTTGATACGTTCTCTATTACAAAACAAAATAAAGTGGATACGTTCTATATTGCAAAACAAAATAAAGTGGATACGTTCTATATTACAAAACAAAATAAAGTTGATACGTTCTATATTACAAAACAAAATAAAGTGGATACGTTCTATATTACAAAACAAAATAAAGTGGATACGTTCTATATTACAAAACAAAATAAAGTGGATATGTTCTATATTACATAATAAAATAAAGTGGATACGTTCTATATTACAAAACAAAATAAAGTGGATACGTTCTATATTACAAAACAAAATAAAGTGGATACGTTCTATAATACAAAATAAAATACAAACATAATTCATAACAAATATAATGTTGACCTTGTGTATGTCTTGGATAACAGCAGTGGTTTTCAATATCTGACTAAAGACAGGGCAGCCATTACCAAGTGCATATCTTCTACATTGCAAAATAAAATGCAATGAGAATTTAGAGCAAATGTATTGTGACTATGTGTATGCGTTAAATTTTTAGAGATGAGGAGTGATTATTTGAATTAATTGGATTTTTCGGATGACTGTTGTCCTATTCAGCATTATTTTCCCAACGTTTTGGGCGATATAACATCCGAACTTCTTTACGTGTATTCTGTCGAACTCAGGAGTCTTTCTGAAGAACCTGTAAATCTGCACAGAATTTCGAACGGAACCCTTTTATTTAATACACGGGGCATCATGCTTTCGTTTGTATCTGTCATGATTGGTCATATTCGCAATTGTATTTTAAGTGTCGCCTCTATAAGGATTGAACCTCAACTCTTTTAGAAGAGTGTAACTTACAACTGAATATTTCCTAGTAATTTTTCCACTGCCTCGGGATCATTGACTGATAGAACGAAAGCATGTTACCCCGTGGATTAACTAAAGAGTTTGGTTCGAAATTCTGTTCAGATTCCCAAGTTCAGCAGACTCCCGAAGTCAACATAATTACTCCCATTGGATACGATGCGCGTGAAGAAGGTCAAAAGTTACATCGACTGAAACGTTGTGTAAAATAATAATAAATAATTATAATAATTTATATTATGTAAAGTAATAATAATAATTATAATAATAATAATTATAATAATAATAAACACTCAAGATGAAAACAGTAGTTTGAATAATTCAGATAATAGGAACTTATATGTTTGTTGCGATTACGTTTCTTTTTTTATAAAATGCGAAAGCTACGAGAGAGAGAGAGATGAAGAGAGGGAGAGAGAGATAGATAGAGAGAGAGAGAGAGAGAGAGGAAATTGGATAAAATCGGTGGTGAAGCTATCGAATAATAGGGATCGTGCTTTTCAAATGTTTTGCTATCAACCGACTCGGGGATCTCAGAAATATCATGTCCGACAATTTAATTGGGAGCTTCCCGCCAAAAAACACGAACAAATAAAATAAATAATATAAAACCGAATGATCATCAGAAAATGTTATAAATACCATGTAAAATAATAAAATTCTACTTTCCTTTTTTATTGTAAACTGTGTCAATACATTAATTCCAGCCATTCGTACATTGTTTGGTAAGAAATAAAAAAACATCTCTGTCTGTAAATCAGAAAAGATGACGAAAACTAAAGAAGAAGTGGATATGCGCAAATAGAAAAAAAAAAAAAAATATGTAAAGCTCCCCTTTATATATATATATATATATATATATATATATATATATATATATATATATATATATATATATTAAATAGTATAATATATATATATATAAAGGAGTATAATATATATATATATATATCTATGATATAAAGCTAAATGTGTGTGCGTGTGCTTTTGCTAGTATATATATATATATATATTTATATATATATAAAAGGGAGTATAATATATATATATATATATATATAGATAGATATATATTAAGGGGAGTATATATATATATATTCATATAATATATATATATTAAGGGGAGTATATATATGTATATATGTTTATATATATATTAAAGAGAGTATATATATATGTATATATGTTTATATATATATATTAAAGAGAGTATATATATATATAAGTATATATATATATTAAAGAGAGTATATATATATGTATATATGTTTATATGTATATATTAAAGAGAGTATATATATAAGTATATATATATAAGTATATATGTATATTAAGGGGGTATATATATATATATATATATATATATATATATATATATATATATATATAAAGGGGAGTATTAATGTATATAATTGTTTGCTATAAAAATTATTAAATACCTACAGACACTAGTATTCCATCCTTTCGGGAATCATTAGTGCAGGGTGTCATGATTAACACCGGCCGATGGATTCAAACCCGGCAACAGAAGTCATCTTTCTCTATATATCTATTTAATAGTACATTAATTCAAATATTAAGTCTGAATGCCTCATATATATCTTAACCAACGATGGAAGGCGACAGTGTGTTTTTTTCTATATTTATATCTGTCTTCTCTATTTAATTGAAGATCAACCTTGCTATCTCTGGATTAAAGCAAATTATTTTTTTTTTATAGATTTGAGCTGATTTTCTCAGTTTTTTCCCCACCGGATTATATTACCTACTGAATTTTAAATTCTGACAAGTAGATTTCTTAAAACGAAATCTTTTTCGCTTTACGGATAACTATTGAAACAGTCTCCAAATCACGCAGAAATGTTATTCCCAGTTGGCTTTTGTTCTTTCTCACATTTCCTGCATTTTTTTCACATTTTTTCACACGTATCTTAACAGACATGCACATTTGGCAATTTATGACTATCATAAGTTGTCGTTTCATTTAATTCTTAACCAGCTAATTCTAGCTTAGCTAGAAATATAATTTGCTAATTTGTTTCTCTCCTCTGATGCGAGGAATAGCAAGAACAGCATTATTTGAAACTCCGTGGAATAAGGACTTTGAAAATTGTTGTCAGGAGTATTCTGTCGAATAATAAATTTTATTATAAATTTTAATATACAGTTTTACTTTATCTCAATCTTATATATATATATATATATATATATATATATATATATATATATAGGTGATGACCTGTACATTCTAGTTGACCTATATCATTTTTCCCTATATATTTTTTCGCGCCTTGACCATTTCCTGTCTGGGTCATTTTGACATTTGTTTCTCTATTTTATATTTAACTCTATCACCATTTAATTTTTTTCTCCTCTTTTTCTCCCCGGATCTTTCTTATTTATATTTATGTCTCGGCAGTAGAGTGAAAAGCATATCTTATTTTTCTTTTATTAATATTATTGGAATTTTTTCCTTTTTTCCCTTGTACAAATCTTTGTGAATTATTCCATGCATTTCTGCCTTTGGATTATTTTGGACCATCTTCCTATTACGGGATTTCCTTGGATTTTACTTGTGCAAATGGAAATTCAATTAACTTTCTTGAAGTTATATATTTGGATTTTACCGTCACTGGATTATTTATCTTTCACCAGACTATCCATTCACGTGTAATCACCTTTTTCTTCACCATATTCCCTCTGCTTCACTTTTTTGTTATCAAGTAAGATCTTTGACTTGTTGTTTCATCAAATACTTTTGCATGCAAAATCCGATCCCGCATTTTGCTAATTCCCACCCTCTGATGAGAAGGAAAGTATTTCTTCGAAACTCCGCGGATTAAGGACTATCCACTTATCTAATATTTCTTTTTAAGATTAAATATGTTTTTAACTCATTTCAAAGTGTTTTTAACATGTTTTATTAACTGTTTGCTCGTATTATATATATATATATATATATATATATATATATATATATATATATATATATATATATATATATATATATATATTCTCTATTTTGGAAGATATAGGGAGAAAAATTAAAATATCATCAATATATCTATAGTAGGAGGTGCCCTTGGGCAATTTATATTTCATGGGTCCGGTTTCTATGAATTCTAAAAATAGACATGCTAAAACCCCACTTAGAGGGTTACCCATGGGCAGTCCAAATTTTTGTTTGTAGCAGAGTCCATCGAATGTGAAATATGTCATGTCAATGCATATACTTATAATTTTAATTATATCATCTATCGGCAAAGGTAATTTAATTTCTATTTTATTTAAGTGTTTTGAAAGAAGGTTGAGGCATTAGCAGGAAGCTCGGCGTTGGCCATTCGTAAGATCCGTTTATATACATTTCAATTCATGCAGATTATATATTATTATAGAGACAACTTTATAGATTATTATATTGAACCCATAGTAGTGTGATAAAAACTAATAAATACGTAAATATAACTGATAGCACACAAGTCATACATACATAAGTATATAAGTTTTAAATATTACTGTCTTTGTTCTGCAAAACTTAAGTTATTTTTTTTTTTTTATAAAACTGTCTTTTTTACTTCCAAGCTTAATTTCTTTGTTGGTCTGTGTATCTTACTATTTACATAGATTTAATCTTAATTTTAATATTATTACCTCTATTTTTATAGCAAGTTTAAGTGTTTATTACTACTTAATTCTATTTAATAGAATAGTCATTAGTTTGTCAAGCTCAAGACAAATAACAAATAATAGAGTTTAAGTATTTTACAAATTTAATTGTTTTGGTTTGAAAAACTTAACTTTATAACAACAGAATTGCATATGGATTGCCGTGTTTAAATTTTTAATAGAAAAGTCGAAATTTTAAATATTACTGAATTTGTCGTCTAAGCTTAATCTTTTAATAAAATTGTTTTAGGTATGCCAAGCTTAATTTTTTAATAGAGTTGTCGTGGATTTGCGAAGCTTACATTTTGAAGTTTATAACAGAATTGGTTTTTATCTACCATGCTTAAGTTTTAAATGGTATTGCATTTACTTTGCCAAGCCTTAGTTTTTCAGTGTGTTTTTTACAATATAATTTTGAGACACTATATTCTTTAGATAAACATTAATGTTGGCGACGTCAATTATTTTAACGGAAATATCGTTGCGAATTTAACCCAAGTAATTCATTTTGATTTACCATGTTTAATGTATTTGAGTTAAAATAATGAAAAGATAAGTGAACAAATTTACCGCAAATATTGATTGTAAGTATGTACAGCTATGTTATTATTACCATAAGTAGGGTATATGTTGAAGGCGCCAACAGTAATGTTGATCTACTTATATTTTATATGAAACGAACATGAAGACCCCACGTTGCCCGGGATTGAATAAGGATCAACGAATGTTCCACACCTCTAATATTTTTATTGTCATCGAAATTTGTGAAATCGTCTATTTTTCAATCATCTAAATTGATTGCCTACTCTACTCGGGGACTCACCGCGGTGCACTAGGGGATAGGTTCTCATGGCTTCCAGCATTGTTGGTTGTGTTTTTTTTGTTTTTTTTGCTTACGGCATATCAACTCTTTTCAGGTTATTTAATGCTGAATTCAGTGATTTGGAAGATTTTTTTTTTAATAGAATATAGGTTTTTTTTTCGAGTTCGTTTCTATTTAACCCATAGTTTGGACCCTTACAGGTACTACCACTTCGGGTCAGAGTAGACCTGGGAGCAATGGCAATTAAAGGGTGGCTCCACACTCCCCAAAGCCCGCAAGCTGTGGCCTTACCATTGGATATAGTTTAAGGTCATATCTAGGACTTCAGCACTTAGTTCACTAAACAGTGTAGTCAACATTGCGTTGCTAAGAACCTACTGTTGATTTTTATAAAATTAATTTTTTTATAATAGCTTGAATTAAAGTTTAAAACGCAAAAGTCAAGTATCATGGTTCAAAAGTGCTCTAAGCAGAAACATTTACTTCAAACGCGCCCTTATCTTATCAAAGAACCTACTGTTTATTTTATATACCGAGATTTTCTGATTGTAAAGTGAACTTGTGAGATGCACTTGTGATGTTAGACAGTATGTAAGGGGTGTTAACTTTAATCAAAATCGTAATGTTCTTTCATTAATGTGAGTTTCTGATGATCGATTTTCGATACTTATCTGATACATTCCGATAAACAACATGCCCGAGAAGACTCATGCAGTAAATTTGTGTTTAATTTCCAAAACATCGGTCCAGCCGTTTTGGGATCAGTAGAAAACAAATTGACATACACAAACACATATACGTACACACAAACACACGCAGTGGTTTTTATATATAGAAATATATTTTATTGAGATTGTCGGACTGACGTCCTCATCTTGGTTGTTATAGTCACAACGTTTCGGCCGTTTTGCCCTCCGGCCTTCATCACGTGTTTTGTATCGAACTGGGGAACCGTTTGTTAGGAGTCTCGAACCCAACCCTTTATTATTATTACGGGGGTACCGTGTTTGGACTCCAGCTAAAGTCTGGGACATAATTGCTGATTCTCTGGTTTGAATGTTACGTTTCACTGCCTTCGTTCAGGATTGAACTCAGCACCTTTGGGTAACTGTAAACTTTGATACAATGTCTAGGACTACTCGGCCATATGTCACTAGTCAGTCCGACAATCTCAATCAACGAAAACACCTCATCTCAAAAATACAGACAATTAGAAATATATTTGTTAACGCAAAGAGTGAAATAACATTAATGGATTTTCACTAATTTCTCGACTGTATTGCATTTAAAAGCGTGCACGTTACAAAGAGAATCGTTCATTTTCTTTTGTTTGTTATGGTTTTCCTTTTTAATACTATTGTTTTTGAACTGACAAAATATTTGAAAAGAATTGCCGTTGACCTGTCATTTGATCGTGTTGTGTGCTAACTATCAATGCTAAGACTAAACTTCTTTCTTTTTAAAAACTAGACAAAACTTCTCAACCACCGACTGCCATGACTAATAAACTCTACCTGACAGCTCATCCCTTAAACTCCTAGGCTTCACATTCACAGACTACATTAATTGGAACAAATACTGTAAGGCTGATGCAAATGAGGTGGGCTCCCTCTACCCTGTAAGAAAATAACTCAGCAGATAGTATCCAATTACTCATACCGAGGAGTATCCTATATCGTAAAATAGTGACGATTCACTCATGCATGGAGTATTGCTGTAACATCTGGGATAGTGCATCTACGATTAATCTCTCCGTCTATAAACATTGTAAAAATGTCTAAAATCTAATAGGTGTTGCATTGTCGATCCACCTCCGACCTTTGTTTTATCGCCATAATATTGCGTCCTTGTGTCCGTTTTACAAGTACCTTAACGGAATGTACTTTGCTGAACAAATAACACTTATGGCCCCTCAACGCAAAATAGTATTTGTTTGGTCTGCCATGTTTAAGATTTAAATAATATTATCCTTGGCCTACTAAGACAGTTTGTAAAAGCATCAGTTTTTAATATGAAAAAAAAGTCCTTGGCTTTCAAACCCTTATATCTCTTTGTCATGCTGAAGTTTATCTTAAATTTTATCAATAACCAAATTAATATCTTTATGTATACATGTTGGGGTGTTTATACGTGCTTGTTTGATGTCGCCACACCTTCTCATCGTCGCAGGTTCGTCAAGTGGTTGCTATAGAAATAAACTCCTTTTCATGAAGAAAGGCAAAGCAAGAAGACATTCATAGAGAATTATTTTGAAGGTTTTATTTGAAGAAAATTATCTCAGGATAGAGAGAAAGAGAAAGAGAAAGAGAGATAGAGGGAGACTAAGGTTCCCTGGAAATTTTTTTTACTTCTTAACTTAAGATCCAAACCTTACTAAAATAATTGACGCACACAGACAGACATCGAGGTAACATTCCGCTTAGATTATCAAGTTTCCCACATTGTTGATTGTGTCTCAGGGCTACCACGTAGAGACTGATTTATAAAACTTTTCTTTCTCTCAGCTCAAAAACGTGATGTCATTCACCATCGTTCGACTGTTTCGTCCACCGTTAGATTTACTGGCCTTTGTTTCAATTTTACATCACTTATCTCTTGGAACAATTCTATTCTACAGGTTAGGATTATTATCACCCACATAGCATAGCCTTGACAAAATTCACACTAGTTAACTTAATCAGCATTGACGTAGGGTGCCTAATATATAGCATTTCAAAATCGTTTCAAAAAGCATCATTTTTGTTATGTCACGCTAGAGTATGAAATACATTTTTCTTTGAGCTTGCAAAACGTAATTCTTAAACTGAGTTTTCCGTTTTTACTTTCTTTTTTTTTTATATAAAACTGGCTTTGCAAACTCGGTTTTTATCTGATTAAAAGAACATATATTATATTTCTCTTAGACTGTCTATCTGTCCGTTCCACATTTTCTCAAAAATAACTGAATCGATCTGGCTGGAATTTTGTACAGACCTTTTTTTTATTATAAACTGCGGCGGACTAAATATTATGACATCCGATTGATGCAGAGTTAGAGATTAATGAAGATTAACGGGGATCAGTCACCATAATACCACATTTACTCTAGACGTTTTCTTAGAAACTATGAAGCAGATCCGTATAGTTTTTTTTATGGATTTTTGGAAGTATAAGATGCAGAGATATAAATATTATGGAATCCTTTTGCTGTACAGTTAGGGATTAACAGAAATTAATCACTGCGATCCAATATTTACCTTAACAGTTTCTTTTTTGTAAATTACTGGATCCACGTGACTTAACTTTTATATACGCCTTTGTAATAATATGATGTAGCGAAGTAAGTATTATAGTATTTGTTCGATGCCCATTTGGGGATTAACATAGATTAATAGGGATTGATATTTAATGCATATATGAGAAAAGTTATAATAATATTTAACACTCAATTTGGCAGAAGTCAAATGATTAAACGTTTAGTTTAGTATAATACTTGGAGAAATATGATTTGACCGGCCACCTATAAGCTTTGTTTCGATTGTTTTAATGTCGTTTTTAGTCTTTTTTTAAATTAAATTTAGGCTTATATTAAAAGAAGAGGAAAAAGCCATATTTCTCATATCTATTGTACGTGACCATTTAATTGTACTATTCATAATTTCTGGTAAAGATGGTGTTTTTTGTATCCATCTTTTTTGCCATAACTGATAACTTAATGTTAAAAGTAGGTTGTTTTTTTTTTTTCAAACAAGAAAGGAGATCCTTTATTATAGAAAAGTGGCCATTTAAACCGTGTTCGCGCGCTTTTATGTTTCAAGCTTGAAATTATACTGCGCTTTTGTGACAGGAATTCAATGTTAGGAAAAGACGAAAGACGAATCAAAAATGGACGCCAAGTGATTTAATGGCCCCACACAAGTGTCAATGAATTTAGTTTTGACGAGAAGTCAGCCATTCATGCAATCGGAAGCTGGCATAACGGTTTTCGACTTTTAATATTCAAACTTGATATTTTACGTGTTTTTACTTATGATCTTTTTTTATTTCGGATTTAAAAGACTTCATATTCTTTTTACATTATACTTTTCGACTACTTATTTTCCTTCAAGAAATATTTGTCGATATGTTTCAGTGTATTTTGAATCATTCTTTTTTACTTCTCTCTTTCGCTTCTATGTTTTATTTAGTTACTTACTTCTAAAGCAAGATGTAGCACAGCGCCGAAACACGCAGATTGTCAGCTTCACATGGGAAAACAGCAATTTATGATAAAATGGTCTCCCAAGACTAACGAGAAAATCAGCAGAAGGTCAGACAGTAGACAAAGTAGAGCTCAGAATCGGACGATGGCAAATTACGTCACGTTTTCGATCTGAGAGAAACAAAAGTCGTTTCAAACAAGTCTTTTCGCGGAAGCCGTGCGAATGGAACACCGCCAATGATGTGGATCTAATCTAAGTGGAATGTTACCTCAAGTCTTTGTCCGTTAGCGTCACTCATTCCAATAATGTAAAAAACTTGACAAACAAAGCGGAATATTATAACATATCTATGTCCCTCCTCATTTTACTAAGTTAATAAGGGGGTAATGCCTGGTAAAATGGTCTCTAGAGGCTGACACGTAAAAATACCACACTTTAACAGATAATATGGCGATACAATTCAGTACAGGTATAACTGGAAATAAAGTAAAAGCTATGGCGTATTCTGTAAACATAAGTATAAACAAATATATATATAGGCATATTTTCAGTAGATACGAATATATGGAAATTGTAGATATTAATATGTGTCTTATTTTTTTTACTTCTAATGAAGGAAGATGACTTCGTCTTTCGTTTAAAATCCGGAAATTGTATTTTGCATAACGGTTAAGTTTTTTTGTATTACTTATTGTAATACTATCGCCTATCCCGTAGGAAAAAGAGATAAAGAGGCGTTATTTAATATAGATCACTTTAAATCTGGATTACTACTACAAGAATATAGCTAGTAAGTATCTATCTCATAGCTTAGCTATAGGATAAGCATATACTCTACTGTATGCCTTAGCAGAAGAAGTCTATTGATGTCAAGCGTTAATCGATTTCTTAATGGTCACCCTGCTAATGTTAAGGGATGAAAGTTAAACCCCTCTTCAAAGGTACGTGTAATTTATGAGATTTAATGGCAGGTTTTCTTCGAGGGTCTTTCATATAAACAATATAAATATATAAATGCGGGAGTACCTCCGGGATCTATCCTGGAACCTTTTTTATTCCAAATATTTATTATTACCTTCCTGATAAAATTGTCTCTGAGATTGGTATATTTGCTGATGACACCATGCTCTATAACAGGCATGAGGGGGAAAACTAATGGACACATATCTAAGAAGATGGAAGTGGAATGGGGACATAAATGGATGGTCACATTCAATGCTGCCAAAACTTAGCTTGTTTCCTTCAATAATTAAAAGAAACCTTATCTTCCACAAATAGCATGTGCAAAGACACATTACCTGAAAGTACTTCTTTTAAACTCCTCGGCCTAACGTTTACAGGGAGCATGAGTTGGAATAGATACATTGAGAGCATTGACAATGCTGCTGCGAAGAAGGTGCGATCTATACCATGCTAGAAAGATACTTACGCCTGAAAGTATTCTGTACCTCTGTAAGGCCACCATTCGCCCATGTATGAGTATTTTTGTCATATTTGTGCTAGTATATCTGCTACTAGTATCTCACTCCTGGACAAGGTTCAAAAGAGAGTCGCCAACCTGATAGGTTCTGAACTGTCATCTAAGTTTCAGCCTCTATTCCATCGACCAAATGTTGCATCCCTCTGCCTGTTTTACAAGTATTTTAATAGTGAATGGTTTGACAAACTACAAGCACTTGTACCTCTCGACCTAAATATCCCAAAAACCCGATAAGCAGCAAAATCCCACCCCTACACAGTAGAGATCCCTAGATGTAAGAAAGCCTTCTACTCCAATAGTTTCTTCTCCAGAACTGCTAGACTTTGGAACTCCTTTCCGGGATTCTGCTTTCCTAACTGTACTGACATGCAGAAGTTCAAGTGTAATGTAAACAGACATCTTGCTGCTCAACTCCCTTCATAATATCTCTGCAACTTATGTCCCCGATAGTAGCTTCCCTACATCAAAAGTGGCACTGTGCCTTGTTTGGGGGATGAAAATGGAAATGCTTGTTTGAGTGAACATATCTTTGTAATGCTAATTTTGGGGAATGGGGATTTTTATTGACAATGCTGATGTTTAAACCTGTTGGTTTCTCTCAGTAGAGAGTAAACAATGATATTTCAAATGCATCTACTGTGGCCGTCGACTACTATCGTTGATTTGAATAACCATTGGTCAGCTCTGCATGCTTATTATTTTCTTTCAACAGTAGAAACGTTAGTAGAAGGCCTGGCAGAAGTGTAGAAAATTTAAATATATATGACACGAACATAAATAATGGAATATTTTAGGAAGAAGAAGAAGAAGAAAGAAAGGAGAACGGAAGATTTGAAGAAGAGGGATGAGAATTCGAAGAAGAAAGAGAAACAGAAGTAGGTGATGTAGAATATGATGATGATGATGATGATGATGATGATGGAAAAGGCGATGAAGATTATGATTTAAAAGAAAATGGTATTGTTTTAATGGCCACATTCAATGCTGCCAAGACTAAGCTTGTCTCTTTCAACAACTACAAGAAACCTTCTCTACCACCAATAGCAATGGCCAAGAACACATTACCTAAAAGTACTTCTTTTAAACTCCTCGGCCTAACGTTTACAGGGAACATGAACTGGAATAGATACATTGAGAGCATTGCCATAGCTGCAGCAAAGGTGGGCGCTCTCTACCGTGCTAGAAAAGTACTTACGCCTGAAAGTATCCTGTACCTCTATAAGACCACCATTCGCCCATGTAAGAGTATTTTTGTCACATTTGGGCTGATGCATCTGCTGCTTGTCTCTCACTCCTTGACAGGGTTCAAAAGAGAGTCGCCAACCTGATAGGTCTTAAACTGTCATCTAGGCTTCAACCTCTGTCCCAATGACGAAATGTTGCATCTCTCTGCCTGTTCTACAAATATTTTAATAGTGAATGCTCTGACGAACAACAAGCACTTGTACCTCCTCGACGTAACTACCCCCGAAAACCCGACAAACAACTAAGTCCCATCCCTTTACAGTAGATACCCCTAGGTGTAAGAAAGCATTTTACTCCAATATTTTCTTCCCCAGAACTGCAAGTCTTTGGAACTACCTTCCGGGATTCTACTTTCCCAACTGTACTGCAGAAGTTCAAGTTTAATGTGAACAAACATCTTGCTACCCATCTCCCTTCATAATGCCCCTGTAAATTATGTCCCCGGTAGTAGCCCCCTACTTCGAAGTTTCACTGTGCCTTGTTTGGGGTGAAAATTGATTAAAAAAAAACTAGGGGTCACCACCTATCAATGGCCACAGGTCATTCGGAGATAAGAGTTAAGAGTGACAGGTGGCCGGTTGTGATGGTCGGTTATTGTGGAAATTTTGCAGATGTGATTACGTAAGATAAAATCTCAACAAGAACTTGTTTACATTGGACTTGAAAACGGCCATGTTATATTTAACTGGTAAACAGCTCAATTGTATTGTATTTTACAGGCAGGTTTTTGTAAAAAATGAACTTTCCTTACGGCATTTGCATTTAGACACAGAGAGTAAGGAACATTGTTGACAGTGGTTGTAGTTAGTTGTTGCACATATTTTACAAGGGAAAGGCATAGACTGAAACCTTGTCAAGCATCTGTCATAAAAATAACGATAGAGCAGAAATGGGCTCGCGAAGTCTTTTCGGGTTAGTAAAGAAACAATAAGACAAAAAGGAACATCACCCCCTAAATTTCGGAGCCGGTTTTGTGCCCTGTCAATGTAGAAATGGTTACTCCGAGCAGTTCCTCCCACGATGCATCAACAGAACTCCATCCTCGAACGTGTTTGACTTTATGCAGGTAAAGGCTTTTGCTAGAAAAAGAAGAGCGTCTGAGGTATTCAAATAAAAGTGTTAGATAATAGCAGGGTTAAAAGTGTTAATTAGTTATTATCGATCCACCTCCCTATCTATCTATCTATCTATCTATCTATCTATCTATCTATCTAGTGATAAGTGGACAAAACCAGATACCCTGCTAGGCTAAGAAGAGAAATATTCTTTTGGTAAAATAAGTTTAGCTGAAATGTAAAACCTGTAAATAGTTAAGTGATATGTTTATAGATTGAGCCGCACTTATCTATAAACATAAGAATATAGAAACCCAAAACAATAATTTATAAGTGACATTGCTCACACCACATGTAGATAGGTGACCGGAGGACACGTTAAGGAGACGTGTCCTTTCATCGGCTACGACACCGAAACTCACAAGCCAAAAAGATTAGAGGAGAGAGCTTGAGTTTGGTCACCAAGGTGTGCGGACGTGCTCCCAGAAGTCCGGTAAGCGGGGTGAGACAAAAAACAACCATGTAGACACGTAAGCAGACTCCTGGTGAATACACGGAGGCATTCTGAAATACATTTATATTTTTAATATATAAAGTCGTTGTCTTGTGTTTCACAGAGAAAAAAAAAACAGGTATGTCTCAATTGTTGTATTTGTGTTAAAATGTGAACGGTCATCACAGCGTCCAGCAGAAGGAAGACATAGGACCTCCAGACCGAAATGTATGAAGCATAATTCTTCTTCAATATATATATCGTTCCCCGCGAAGTATCAAACAGATGAAAATATAAAGTATTTGATGATAAAGAATTTTTCCTGTTTTGACAGTGTTCAAAACAATTTTCGAAATCTAATAGCTGATATCCTTTTTTCTCATTACAACCCCTTTCTCGCAAAAGACGTTGCAACCATTCCCTACTTTCTTATTATTTATGTGGCAAGTGCTCAACTGCACTTTAATCTATGGTTCCCGCCTGCAAAATATTCACAGCACTCTTCTAGCTAAAACCATTGTCAACAGTTTTCCCCACTCTCTATCTGTACCTAAAGCTAAACGCAAATTCCATGAACAAAGTTTCCTTACTAGAACTGCCTAGCTGTTTAACTTTATACCGCGGGTCTGCTTTCCAACTGTCTACAACATAATCGTTTGCAAGTCCGATGTAAACAAATTACTGTTGAACCTTCCTAGTAAATAATCATTCAACTAATTTTTAACTACCAATCATTATGCTGTTGTTACACTGAAAACTTTACTCTTAACTCTTATCCTCAAATGGCTTTAATGCATTGATAAACGGGTTCTTTTTAGTAAAAATAAAAAATAACAAGAATAAAGATGGAGGAAAAGAATAAAGAATGAGAACGCGGGGGGAGGGATACAGTGTCTAAAAATCGAAGAATTGAAATAAGAAAAAAGAAAATAAAAAACGAAAAAAATATTCTGCCTGTGACAGGACGAAGGATAAATTTGACGTATCACTCTACAACCCCCGTTTTTATAAATCGTTTAATTCATATGTCCATTAGTCAAAATGGGAAAAGAAAAATCAAATATAAACAGAAACGCGAAGCTCCATTAAGTAAACGGATGTGTTTTTTTCCCGCCAAATAACCCCTTAATATATTGCTAAACTGAAAGCAACAATAAATAAGAAACAAAACAAATACAATTTGTGTTCTTATGTTTTTTTTAAATCGATTAGTTTTACTTACCTGTCATTAACCAACACAAGGTTACGCTCCTTTTAATTCAAAATAATATGCTTCCAAAAAGGGAATTAACTCTGTATCGACGTATAGGGAGCTAATTCCCTTTTTTGAATGAGCCTATACGGAATATAAGAATCTGGGTCACATCTGATGGAAGGTGCACGACTGAAATACAAAGTCGCGTATTCGCAACCTAAGTCACCTTTGAAGGAATTGTCATCAATCATGACCAACAGAAACATTAAAATAGACACCAAATTCAGAATACTCCGAACGTATGTATGCTCTGTTCTATTATACGGTTATGAGTGTTGGACAATTACCAACACTACGAAGAAACGACTAGAGGCAACTGAAACTCGTCTAGCTGAAAACCTTATTAATAATTTCCCCCCGCTCTTTATCTATGTCAAAACCTAAACGTAGATTCCATGAACAAAGCTTCTTTCTTAGAACTGCACACATGTGGAATTCTCTTCCGTTTGCCTGCTTGTTCTAGCTGACTACAATATTGTCATCTTCAAATCCAACGTAAATAAGTTCTTGATGAGCCGTTCCTCTTAAGTAATCCAATTTACCAAATTTTCACTTCTAACGATTACCATGATATTGTCCCATTGACTATTGTTCACTCTTAAACCTTTATCCTTGAGTGGCCTCTGGGCCTGGATAAGCGGGGACTTCTATGCCAAAAAAGAAAAAAAAATAATAATAATAAAAATGTTCAAAAACCTCTCTCCTTAGGAGAATTTTGTAGATATCCGAGACAGAAAAGAAAACAAACTAGGAGGTATTAGAAATGGCAAACACAGAAAGGTCTCTAATAAGAACAGTACAGAAAAAGACAAATGAGATTCATGGGCCATGTCTATAGAAAAAGCGGAATAGAACAGATTAGTTTGACAGGAAAGATCATGGGTAGAAGAAGGAGAGGACGACAGCGAGAAACATACGTTGACAGTTTGAACATTTGGGCAAGATCAAAAATGATGAGCAACAATGAATTCATGAATGCTTCGAGAGAGAGAGAGAGAGAGGGAGAGAGAGAGAAAGACATAGAGACAGAGGGAGAGAGATATAACCATAGTTGTCAATGCCTGCACGATGATGATGATGATGATGATGATGATGATGATGATGATGATGATGATGATGATGCGAAATGAAAGATGAATTATTTTCAGAAGCAATTAAATTCAGATGGGATAGAGGGAGAAATTGTACTAAATAAACATCTAGAGAGTAAATAGACCCGGCGTTTTCTTATTTGTATCTTTTAGTCCTCACATTCTATGAGTGATGTTCATGGCAAAAGGGGAAAATGCTATCTTCTGAGTCGGGATATATATATATATATATATATATATATATATATATATATATATATATATATATATATATATATAAAACTCAAATGACGTTGTGACGATGTATGTACCCTATTTTCCGGTTTACGACATCCGGTTGCGTATGCGCGCATGACTTGCGCACTGAAATATTAACGTTATTATTTCGAAATTATTATTTAACATGGAAAGAATGGAGTTTAAAACAAGTTAAACGTAATACGGAAATGAACGATGTAAAAATAAAAAGCAGACAGTATTAACAAATGTTTATTTGGATAATTTAAACGCCCCCTTCCCCCAAAAAACCCAAAAGAACAATTGGGACGCTGAAATATTAACGTTATTATTTCGAAATTATTATTTAACATGGGAAGAGTGGGGGTTATTAACAATTGTTTATTTGGATAATTTAAACGCGAAAAACAAAAAACAAAAGAACAATTGGGACGCTGAAATATTAACGTTATTATTTCGAAATTATTATTCAACATGGGAAGAGTTGGATTTAAAATAACGTAAACGTAATACAGAAATGAACGATGTAAAAAAAAAAAGCATATATATCAAAATTTGAATTTAACTATAATAAGTATTATGGTATCTGTTCAGTGCACACTTACCTATAAGTATGGCCAACCACTTATAATTGACTAACTGTAATTTTTTTTTCAAAAATAATCAATTATAATGCAGAAAACGACTCATAGAAATCTATCTATATTCTTTTTTCATTTTAATATACTTTCATAGAAATGTTTCTGTCATGTCAAAAAAAAAAACAAAAAACTATTTTTTTTACGTCATAAGTGTCACGCTCATATATGAATTCCATAGCTAATATAACATACTGACCCAACGGGTGACGGGTAGTCTAGTATATAGGGGAAAAAATTATCAATGGCTAGATTTAACTTTGAAATAGTATTTTTAGCAACTTACATAAAGTGGCTTTATACATTGTATGGAGCGACTTACATAAAAAAAATGAGATGGACAGATAGACACATGGATTGACGGAAACAAAAAAAGATAGATAGAAACAGAGATGTAAAGGATTGGTTGGTTGTTTCTGTTTTACGGCATATCAACCCTTTTCGGGTTATTTAATGCCAAATTCAAATATTTTGAAGAACTTTTTTTTTAATAGAATATATTTGTTATTTTCAAGTCGGTTTCTATTTAACCCATAGTTGGGACCCTATCAGGTACTACCACTCCGGATCAGAGTGGACCTGGGAGCAATGGCAATTAAAGGGTGGCTCCACACTCCCCAAATCCCGCAAGCTAGGGCCTCACCACTGGATATAGTTTAAGGTCATATCCAGGACCGAGACGTAAAGGAAGAAAGGACGAGATATTAAAATTATTTTAATGATGAAAAGAGTAAGAGAGAAAGAGCGGGGTGAGGGGAGTTAAAGACAGAGAGAAAGTGAGGGAAAAGAAAAAGGCAAGGGTAAAGCGATTAAGAGAAGTATAGTTTGCTTTGGTTTTATGCTTTATAATATATCAAAACTTCTCGGGTTATCTGATATCGAATCTCGTCAGTGTGGTAAAAAAATATTTTATAGAGGAAAGAAAGTCATGTAAAATAAACAGGGAGGGAGAGAGAGAGAGAGAGACAGAGAGAGAGAGAGGGGCATAAATAGTATAGTGCAAGAGATTGTGGCAATGGACAGTGTGAATGGTGGACAGTGTGAAAGGTGGACAGTGTGAATGGTGGACAGTATGAATGAGGTATAATGATGAGGAAGAAAAACAGCAAGAAATAAAGAGGGGGAGAGTGGAAGAGAGTGAGAAATGCCGAAAATGAATGAGACAGACACAAATACAGATAGACAGATAGATAGACACATATATAAAGAAAGAAAGCTAGATAGAGGGATTAATAGATTACCAGATAGATGGAGAGGTAAATCGATGGATAGATGAATAAACAGATAGACATATATATATATATATATATATATATATATATATATATATATATATATATATATATATATATATATATATATATATATTGTCATCCACATACAGTACTGTTTCGTTGTATTACAACTCATCAGTGCGGCTAAACAAATACCTTTCCCCAGCCGTGGATTGAACCTCCAACCGTCGCATTGACAGTCGGCAGTATATATATATATATATATATATATATATATATATATATATATATATATATATATATATATATATATATTGGTAGTATTGTTTAGTTATTTAAACAAAAAACACAATGTGTCTACCAAAGAGTGCTCAATGTTTAGACAGAACAATATGAATATGTTGAATATGAAAACTAGTGGCTACACATATGTAAATATGTTTCAGTGACCACCCTGCTAGGGAAAATCACATCATCAGGCCAAGAATATCTCCGCTTGAGATATTCTTGGCCTGATGTGATTTTCCTTAGCAGGGTGGTCTCTGAAACATATTTGCATGTGTGTAGCCACTAGTTTTCATATTCAACATATTCATATATATATATATGAATATGAATATGTTGAATATGAAAACTAGTTGCTACACACATGCAAATATGTTTATCACATCAGGCCAAGAATATCTCAAGCGGAGATATTCTTGGCCTGATGATGTGATTTTCCCTAGCAGGGTGGTCACTGAAACATATTTGCATATGTGTAGCCACTAGTTTTCATATTCAACATATTCATATATATAGATATATATATATTTATATATATATATATATATGTGTGTGTGTGTGTGTGTGTATAGAAGAGAGAGAGAATTATATAGAGAGATAGATTCACACATAGATAAAAAGATGATTATCTCTACTATTATATAAAAATGAATTTGTGCGCATGTGAGTTCCTTCCTCATACGGTTGAGCCTATTTTTTGCAAATTTCACATAAAGATAATTTATGTCTTGCAGTATTCTTAGATATATCTTATACAGAAATTCATCCGATACGTATCCAAAATCGTAAAAATTCGATCTTGAAATACTCTTTCTCTCTTATAGATAAAAAAGAGGAATTTTTACAAGGGAATATTTTACGCTTAACCGGCAAAGGAAAATAATCAGTGTTGCCAATTTAGCGTTTTTTCAAGTAGATTTGGAGATATCGGTTGTAATCTAGCGGGTAAAATTTTGATCTAGCGGGTTTTATCTGGACAATCTTGGGATATTCGACATTCACAATTTCACATTTAAAAAATAATAATTTTAAGACATAGTCTAAACTCATTCAGGAAAGTAGAAAAGTACCATTTATTAACTCCCGTAACAATTATTTATTGACTATTTGTTTTATATGGGTTTTTATTTCTGATGAACCATTCTTAAACTCGTTATAAAATAGTTTTTTCCAAGTACTTTTTATGGGGGAGGGGGGCTTCCAGCGTCTAAAAATTAAAATATGATCTAAGTACTCCTTTATTTTAGAAGTATTAATTCAGTTAACTGTCGACAATTATTTTTTTTTAAAAGCAGCAACAGTCAAAGCCTTATGCCAAACACAGTAGAATTTAATTATCTACCGATATGTATACTTCTAAAGTGCTAAAACTAAGGTTTTTTCCAATTTCAAAGTATGTTCCTTAAAATGGTTTTTACAAACTGCATTAAGAAAATAAACAAATGGCCGCTTATTTCTTAACGGGTGAGGAGGCTTGATTCCTGAAAAGTTGCAAACAAATAACTTATTCTAAAACAATCCCTAAGTTTGAGTTGCACTTACAAATTAGTGGTAATCACAACATTTTTATACAACTTTTCAAGAATGAATTCCCTAATGGGTAAGTGACAAGCAACCAGTTATTTGTTGTAAAGACAACTAAAAAAATTAAATAAAATGGACGTAAGAACAATTTCAGCGAGTATTAAAAAATACTTGAATTTTACTGTGTTTGGTATAAGGTATTTGTTGATTTTTTTCTAATTATTTACAATTTCTTAACTGTTAACTATTCTACAGGTTAACAAAGAACTAACATTCATGTTTTTACTTATTTTTACTAACTTTTTCAACTTTTATCACATTTAATTGTCAGCGTGAACCAACTTCTTTAAAACGCAGACTATGTTAACACTCAACGGAGTTTATTGCGTTTATTTTATTGGCAAACATTAAAAACAGAAACAAAGTTCTCCACATGTTGAAAAATTACTTGCCTTCCTACGATGGAAAAGTGAGTCACAAGGTCAGTTTTTAATGTAGTGAAAACCCCGCTACCCCGCCAAAGTAGCATTCAGGATTGGGACGACTTTTTTTTTTAAATCCTCAATCGTAAAGGATTACTTGTTCATTGACCTTGGATAGAAAAGATAAAGTATAATATCAGAACAGATACTACACTTTACTGTTAATTTTATTTGAAAAATATACATAAACCGAAAATAAAGATATTGTATAATTGGCAAATATTTAAATCGTATATTTTTTCATTCAAAAATATTCGAAGCAAAAAAAAAAACAACAAAAAAATAAAATTCGATTTGTGCATGGTGGTAGCCGGGAAAAGTGCTGCCTACTTCAATTTTTACCGGTTTACGATTTAAGACTGTTAAAATGGAAAAAAAATCAAATATATCGTAACGTGCAAATAAAAATTTATACGAAATTAAGGTAAATTAAGAAATGAATAGTTGGAAATATAAATAGAGACTAATATTTATAAAAGTTGGATTAGGATATGGGGTAAATAAATAAAGTCAATAAAACAGAAGAAACTAATTATAAAAGTTTTAAAAAAGTACATTAAAATATTAAATGAAGAGAAAATAAGAAATTGTAGAATTATTTAACAATGAGAAATGCGGAAGTGGGATACTTACTCAATTCGAAGGTAACCGAAATAAAATAAATAAAAGAGAAAACGGGGTGCATTCACTGCTTGATCCCATAAAATAATGATTATGAATATGTTCATATATATAAATATATATGACAAATGTATTTTAGTGTCAGAGGAGTAGCTATTAGCTGAATATATTCAAATGATAAGCTTAAATGTGTCCAAATAGTATGAAAAAAATTGTATACCGTACTATGTTCTTACTTTATATTTTTGTCATGATTTTTGCAAAAATAGTTTATATATATATATATATATATATATATATATCTATAAGGAGAGAGAGAGAGAGAGAGAGAGAGACGGACAGATAGACAGAGAAATGGAGAGAAAGATAAAGCAGGACTGTAGAATGGTATATTGAGATATCTCAGTCTATTAAACCACTTAAATAAAAAAAAAATGTTAGCCGAAATAATTTACGTGGTTATCAGTAAGTGTTTTCCCCGCTCTTTGTCGATATATCTCCTCATATTTGAAGTTTTCCCAGCTGCACTTGAAACAGACACACAGTATCCCCAAAACATAAAAAAGAGTTGGTTTAAAAGCAAGAACAAAATAAATAAATGAATAAATGATTTTTTTCAAGGAAAAAAAAACAAAACATTCACTGCGTTTTAATCTCTCCGTTTTTTTTCGCGTTGTTGCGTTCTTATTTCGTTCTTTTTTTGTTGTTGTCTTAATGCGTCCACGCACAAGAGCAACACGAGAAATATCTCTCACTATTTTCACGTTTAATAGCCGCATCTTCGAATATGTTTTACAAGTTGTTTGTGCTTTCTTTTAAAATCTTCTTCACCTCAAACATTTCCACTTAGACTAAGAGGCTACAAATTATGACCATGTCTACAG
This sequence comes from Euprymna scolopes, assembly GCF_053919585.1. Taxonomy (NCBI): domain Eukaryota; kingdom Metazoa; phylum Mollusca; class Cephalopoda; order Sepiida; family Sepiolidae; genus Euprymna; species Euprymna scolopes. The sequence continues at coordinate 38,409,956 of NC_136517.1, forward strand.
TGAAGTAATCAGATAAGCGAGATGATTGTTTACATTACATTTGAATGTTTGTTTGTATAATCCCGACCGAATAGAAACAAGAATGGAATTCGAAAGCCTAGCAGTCCTAGGGACAAATCTATTAGTGTTAGATGCTTTCTGGCATCGAGTAAGCTGTGCATTGAAAGGGGTGGACTTTTCCTTCTAGATGGTTTTGTCGGGTGCATGTTCGTCGAAAAGGGTACAAGTGCAATGGGTTCGTCAGAGAACAATTAAAGTACTTGTAAAAAACACACAGGGATGCAATATTACAGCGATTGGGACAGTGGTTGGAGCTTGTTTGATAGTGAGGGATATATTAGATAGATTCTTTTTTATTATTATTAGGCCCTGTTTAAGGGAGAGAAACTGGTTGTAGGTGCACCAGACCAGAAGTGGAAATAATACTTCAGGCATGTGCGAATGAAGACTTTGTATACAAAGGATACAGGATAATCTTTTAGCACGAGAGAGGAAATCCACCTTGCTTTGCAGCAGCTTTGGCAGTGTCCTCTATGTATCTGTACCAATTAATGTTTCCTTTGAATGATAAGCCTAGAAGTTTGAACTCTCGATTACGGTGCAATTAGTCATGACTTATTCTGGTTGAGAAGGAATCAGCCTTTGGTTTGGTATTTCAAGTTTATGTTTGAAATGTTTTTGTCTTTTATTTGTTATATTTCAAGCTCAAGTTTGAGATATCACTTTTTTCGTAGGAAATACTATAGTCTTAAATTGCATTCAATTGCTATACAAAAATGAATTTTGAAAAAAAGCAGGTTTACTTTAGTTTTAGTAAGTTTTGAAATAGCATTAACTAGAATTTGTTAGGTTTAAGATTATGTGAAGGTAGCAGGTACCGCCAAGAACGAAAATAACGTGGAGAAAAGAAAACGTGACGTTGTTGCTGTTGCGTCCATCGCCAAACCGAATGTGAAGTAGGTTTAAATTAAGGCTACACTATCAAAAAAGAGAAGATTAATTTCGAAAATGTCGTCGAAAAAACAACCTCCCCCTGTAGAAAAATTCCCAGTTGAGAGTGAAGGAATTAATGTTTTCGATATTTCTCGTCCGAAGAGTCGAGCTTCAAAACAATACCGATATCGTGAAAATCCGTCGCCTCTGTCCAAAGTTTTAGAAAGATATATATTCATACAAATATACATGCATACATACATACATACATACATACATACATACATACATACATAAATATACACATACATATGCACATGCATACATTTAAACAGACAGGTGGGATTTATATTATACATGGCAAGGTTAAGTTTAAAAAGGCGTACGGCACGCTTAAGTTTGAAAATCGCTTTCTGTTTAGTCTATTTAACTGTAATGCACTGTAGAAGATTGTGTTAGAAAAAAATCAGAGAAACTATAATATATAATGATAAAAAAAGAATGGAAATAGAACGTCTTAATAATAAAGAAGACGAATAAAGATGGGAAAGTGAAGGAAAATGGCCCAGCAGTAGGTTTAGTGTCTATGAAAAAATAAATAAATAAAAAATAATAAAAGAAAACGTTGTTTGTGGCGAGATAGAAGTATAATTTTGACGTATCACTCCACAAACTCCGTTCTTGTAAAGATCTTGATTTAAATGTCCATTAGTCAAAATGGGGGGGGGATAGAAGTGTGGGACTCCATTAAATGAGAGATTTTTCTCGACAAATATTCCATTGTCGTATCGCTGATCTAAAAAGAAAAACGATAAATATAAAAGGAAATAAATAAAATCATGTTCTGCTTTCTGAAAATCGATTAGTTGTACTTACTTCTCGTTGCCCTATAGGTTACGTCTCTTTTTTTCTTATACAAATATTATTTTTCCGCTTTAAAAAAAAGAAGGAAAGTAACGCTATATGGATGAGTAGTGTGATCTTAGTTTTAAATGAAACAACGCAAAGACAAATCGGGCCCAGATGAATGATTTTTCTAGAGGCAATTAACTCCAATGATATGATAATCATAAAGTATAGAATATGAAACAGAACATGTTAAGTTCAACTTTTCTCTGAACCTTCAAGCTTAGATTTGAAATTGAAATTACTTTGATATGTCGCTATCGACTTATTTCCTTCCCCTTAAGGGCAGAGTTAGGCACAACGTCGGTTTGCATCATAGGGAAGACCAGCTTTCTAAAACAGAGGCAATTTGGAGTTAGAAAAAAATAAAAATTGCTTCATTCTAGAAATTTCTGTTCACTGACTAAACTAGAAAAGATATCACACTTTGACCTTAGCCGGAAGTTCGAGTCTTATGTTATACTTTAACTTGCAAAAGAATTTTACTTGGTATATCAGGATTAAATTTGAAATAACATTTTTCTTGGAAAGTTACGATTAAGTTTAAAATAGAAATTTCATTACTATGTTACGCTTAAGTTTTAAATGTTTTTTTCTTTAATATGTAAGTCTTAACTTTGAGATAACATTTTATTTAATATGATGAGCATACACTATGTTTTTGATGAGTAGTTAATGCCGTTTGCTTGAAACATTGTTGAGTGTGTATATAAAAAAAATCTAACATTAATCCTAATGACGACTTTTAATTTCACCCTAATGGAAAAATTTTCTCCCTTGGAATATTTTAAATATTTAAATTTAAACATATGTCAATCCTATTAAAAATTAAAAAGAATTATTAAAACTTAAACTACAAATATAAATCTAGATCCAAGGAAACAAGGTTGATAGCCATTAGTCGCGTGCTCTCGTGTAATGAATGAATGTGTGAATGTAGGATTGACATGAAATTCTTAAAGATAAACAAAAATGAACGAACAATGGGCTGAAATGACTTAAATAAAAAGTAAATGACTTTAATGAACTTAATGATGAATTGAATGACCTTAAGAATGACTTGAATGCTTAAAAAATAACTGGAATCCTTCAAAAACAACTTGAATGATCTGGAGAATGAGTTGAATGGCTTTGGGACTGACTGGTTGTAAAGTGGGTGATCATTTTACATTAAATTAATACAGAAAAGTGATCCCGGACTTTATATCACAAAGTTACAAACATAAGTACAGCATGTCGTAAGAACAGATACTACACTTTGATCTTGGTCAAAAGCACAAGGCCGATTTTTAATGTGAGGAGTGAAGGGGAAATGGGGACCAACTCCCCGGGGATTAAGGAAGCTGGATAGTGAGAATTGATATGAAGGGTTATCCCTACATTGACCAAGGTCTTATATGTGGGGTTGGTATTTATTTGCTCCCCTACCGAGCAAATTAGGCACAAGGCCGATTTTTAATGTGAGGAGTAAAGGGGAAATAGGGACCAACTCCCCAGGAAGTAGGGGAGCTGGATAGTGACAATTGGTATGAAGGGTTGCCCCTACATTGACCAAGGTCTGATATGTGGAGTTACCCCCACATATGGTCTTTGCTTGCAGTATCTGCCGGAACATATACTACACTTTGAGTCATGAATAAAATGCTGAATATTTACACAAACCTTACACTATTAATTTTAAAAGAATTATACGGGGCTTTAAAATAAAATAAAACTAATTTCTATTAGTTTCCAATTCCTGTAAAACTTCTTACGTTTAATATACCTCCCGCATGTACGTCTGAACTAAAGTCGAACACATACATGAGGAAGGAACATTTTCCCGAAATATTACACAAGACGAAACTGTCATCTGACAGTACTAATGCGAGTAAAACCGCAATGCAATGTTAAAAGTATAAAAATACGCGTACATATACAGGATGAAAATAAAAACCTGTCATCACCTAAACTTGAATAATTTTTTAAATTATAAATCAGTTCTTTTCTATTTTTCAAGTTTAGCAAACAGACTTAATGTTGTAAGAGTCTACAAAATTGCACTTCGAAATGCTGAAACTACTGAGGAAAAGATATTTATAGTTTAGTTATATTTTCGGTTGAATCTATCCACACAATTTTCAGTGCAATTCCAAGAACGGTTCCGATGTGAATTTCCTGTCCACTCAGTAATCTACATATGGGTCAACAAGTTGAGAACCCTTGTGAGTGTGCATAATCTCAACGGTAAAAACACCAACAGACAATCACACTGTGGACTATTGAAATCAGCAAAAACACTTCACAACGTTGCTACAGTCAGAGACTCTGTTGTCCACAGCCCAAGCAAGTCTATATATTTTTTTTTTTTGTAGTACAGACTTGAGACTTCGGAGATGTCTGCTACCTAGATTTGACCTAATGTAGCTGAAGGTATTTGTTGATCTAAATAAAATTATAGAATTTATTCGATTTTTAGTGATGATCGTTTTTTGTGTCACCCTGTCTATTGCATTAATAAAAGTGTGAATCTGCATAGTTTATATGGCTTCATTTGTTTCAGTTTCTGTCGATCCGTTTCAACTTTGGATTATATTACTCTCTATAAATTGTCTTTTTTGCCTGTTTCCCACCTGACTACAACTTGGACGTCTTCAAGTCCAACATAAACAAATTCCTGATTAATCGCCCGTCTTAAATAAGACGCTTTATCAAATCTCCAATACCAACTATTACTACAATATTATCCCATTGATTATTGTACACAAAATAACCCTTATCCCCGAGTGGCTTATGGGCCTTGATAAGTGGTGATACCCATGTAAAAAAAATGTATCTTATTTTTAAAATAGAATTTAATTTGGCTTAAGCTGAAGTTTATATTAGAATTTTCATTTATATATCATGTTGTAGTTTGAAAAAGTATTTCCTTTAGTCGGTTACGCTTAACTTAAAAATTGCTTTTTATTTCGTACGTTTAGATTAAGTTTGAAATAGGGACTATTTCATAAGTAAAGCTTAATTTTGAAATAGTATGTGTCATATCAAGATGAATTTTAAAATAGATTTTCTTTTTATCTGTTAAACTTAGCTTGGGAATTAAATATTATTAGATATATCACGTTTTGAAATGGTATTTTCTTTTGTATGTAATGCTAAACTTTGGAATAGCATTTTCTTTTGTCCGTTAAAATTAAGTTTGAAGTAACAATTCCTTTAGAATGTGACGCGTAAATATTAGTGATGCGACGACTCTAAATCTTTTTCAGACTCCGATACATCTAGCAATTCTGTTCTAAATTCCCGAGTTTGAATACTGTTATCGATTGCGGTGTTGGTTCTTTTTAAATTTGTATATATTTAGTTATAAACTTGATTTTTTTTCCGGATTACCGTAAAAGCCTATGTAATATGTGTATGTATTTAAGGAGACGTAAATGTACACTTGTGGGTGGGAGTGACTCAAAGATTTACGTTTTACTGGCCGTTTAAATTCAATAATTATTTATGATTTTATTAGTAGTGCCAAAAATTGAAAATTTAATTAAAAACTAAAACAAACAAATACTCGTAGACAAAAAAAAAAAAAAAATCTAGAAATCGTTTTTGGCATTGGAAAATAGGGTTCATTTTTCCCCATTCCATGACCAATTCTGATAACATTGATGATTCCGATTCCGATTCTAATTCCGATTAAACGTCCCCAAACTACTACTAAACATTAAATTGCATTTTTTTGGTATACCAAGCCTCAAAGCGTCTTCTTTTGATATGAAAAACGTTAGTTTCCTTTGGATTGTGAAGCTTAATTTCCAAGTAATATCTTCTTTGGTTTATTTGGTTGGTTGGTTGTTTTTGTTTTACGGCATATCAACCCTTTTCAGGTTATTTAATGCCGAATCCAAAGATTTTGAAGAAAAACTTTTTAATAGAATATATTTGTTGTTTTCAAGTCCGTTTCTATTCAACCCATAGTTGGGACCCTAACAGGTACTACTACTCCGGGTCAGAATGGACCTGGGAGCAATGGCAATTAAAGGGTGGCTCCACACTCCCCAAAGCCCGCAAGCTGGGGCCTCACCACTGGATATAGTTTAAGGTCATATCCAGGACCTTGGTGTATTTGGATTGAGTTTAAAATAACATTTTATTGGACGTGGAGGGGTGTAAGTGACGCTTAAGTTTAAAATACACATTTTTGGAATGACAAGCTATATTTTGAAATAGCTGTTTTTGTTATGGCAATATGAAGTTTGGCACTTAAATATGATATAACAAAATATGCTTGCATCATTAAACACACAAATTGAACGGGTCCATCTTACGTTAAATGTTTACGAGCATCTGTCTAACAAAGTTATGTTTGGCGCTATTTCTGCAATAGCACATGCATTCGTCTGTCACATTTGTATGTCACATTCAATTTTTTTGGCCTTGTGTCGCAACTTTTCATATTTTACGGTGTAACCATCATTCGTCCGTGCATGTTATTTTATTTATTTATTTATGTATTTACTTACTTTTGTTAACACCTAACCAGGCATATCACCACTAGGCTACTATTTACAACCATCCTTGACAAACACTTCATTTTTGGGACCATTTTATCATATTTGTACAACATTTTCTGTGTAAGTCAATTTAGCAGTTTTGCATGGTGCTGAACTCAAATTTAAATATATTAAGGCCTTGGGGACTTTGGGGGTTAAATGGGTAGGGGGCAAATGAGAGACTTAGTCATCTGGGCTGGTACATCTATCACTAGTCCCTCCCTCTTGAATAGGGTCCAAAAAAGAGTCTTCAATCTAATAGTTCCAACTTTGTCAACTAAGCTCCAACCACTGTCCCATCACCGTAATGTTGCATCCCTGTGCCTGTTTTACAAGTATTTTAATAGAATGTACTTTGATGAACACGTTGCACTTGTGCCCTCCTCGACGTATGCATCCCCGACAAACATGCTTAGCAACAAAATCACCCCCCTTCACTCTTGAGGTCCCTAAATGACAGAAAGCTTTCTATGCTAAGAGTTTCTTCTCTCGAACGCCTTGACTTTGGAATTCGTTTCAGAAGTTTAAATGTAATATAAACTAACAGCTTGCTTATCTTTCCTAGTCATGGTCCTAAATAGTAGCCTCTTATGTTTTAGTGGTGATATGCCTTGTAAGGTGTGAACCAAAGTAAGTAAGTAAATAAATAAAATAACATGCTTCTCCGGCCACCATCCTAAGTTTAGACTTCCACCTGTCAAACTAGTCTCCTTTTAATTAACACATATTAATAGTGTCTTTCTTGAAAGTAATTTGTCAAATAAAAGGTATTACTTAATTTACTTCCTTTTATGGATTCGTTTTGCCTACAAATGCACATCCGGACCATAAGGATATGCTTTGGATTCGATATAGAAATAAGTTAAAGTTCCAAGTTCTATATCTACTCTTCTTCACGCCAAACAAGGCAAAGTCCTACTTGGATATAGAAAAAGTTCCTATTTTTCTCTCTCAATATTTAGTGCTCTCACCACTACCAGTTTTCACCGGGTCTAATTCTAGATTTTTCAACTATAGTGTGATTACACCCTCTGTAACTGGCCAAGACATACACAGACATAACATATTCTTTCGAATTCTAAATTATAACGGCTCCTTTGTTATGTCATGCTCTTTCTGATTGGCTGAGACCTGTTATACTTACATTCTAGAATGAAACTAATTCCTAAATAAACGGACACTTCAAAAAATTTTCAAAAATGGCGTCACTCTCCTCACGGAGCACTAAAAGAATATAAACACGGCAATGGGTTGGGAATGTAAACATGTTCAAAATACAGACACCGCACTATAACCCCCACAAATAAAAACCTGTCTCGAAAAAAAAAAAAACAAACAAACAAAATTTTCCTTTGATTTTATTTTTTGACATTTACTATTCCGATTGACAATTAGATTTTTTGCACCGATTACCTACGCTACAGTTTTAACGTAAATTTAATCGCAAACGAAAACCCTTATTTGTTATTTACTTGTGTTTTCACCAATTTTAGATTCTTTAATTAAATTTATTTAATTTTCTCATACGGATTGATTCTGGAAATTTCGCACACATTAACTTTGGATGGATTTGTACATTAGGTTCACCTTCACAATTTTCTTTAGAATGACGATTTAATAGGTTTTCGGGTATGCTGATTAAGAAAATCTCATTCTAAGACAAGTACTTATAGAGATATAAAGTCTTTTATTATGCATTGTAATTCACTGGTTGCCATGTTTGTACGCATGCGTGATGCACAAATCTACTTCTCTTCTACCGACACTACCTCTCGAAATTTTTTTTAGCATTTGCGGGTGTGTATGCTGACAACGATTATCACGATTAAATTTAGAGGAATTATTTACTCTTCCAGAAAAGGGGGCTGTCTTACCTTGAAAGTCGTTCTTTAGATGGGGATGCTGTCAGGGGCTATTACGAACGCCGTTCTTAAGATGGGGAGGTTGGTGGTGTCTATTCTGAAAGATGTCCTTAACATGGGGAACTGGGATGTCTATTCTTAACGCCGTTTTTTTTTACATGATAATACTCCCAGTAGTAAAGTGAAAACGCCGTAATTGTTTTATCTTACACGTTAAAAAAGACGACGCAAAACTTGACCTTACTTTTATACTATTGGTGGAAGAGTTGAAAAGAAAGGGAAGACCTGATCAACAAATGGAAACAGCTAGGACAGCTACCACTGATTTTGATCACTCTGAACAGTCTATATACAGTGGGAATTCTTAACTTCTAAAGCTTCTGTTTTTGCTTTCAATTATTATTCTAATGGACCATTTTTCGTAATTTGATGAATTCATACTGATTTACGCATTATCTTGATTGTATTTTTAAATTCAAACAGTGCCTGCGTGTTATCGTCCCAACAGCACTAATCGCACGTGAAAGCCAGATAATTTCATTTCAATTCGGCCACGGCCACCAGTAACAAACGTAGTTTAATTTTTGCGAGGGGGAGCAGAATTTCAACGGGCAACGCCAGTTAACGGGTCCTGCTAGTATATATATATATATATATATATATATATATATATATATATATATATATATATATATATATACTGAATACGATACGTAACGACATATGACGGTAATTGCGAACAGACTTGGAAATAAAACAAAAAATCGATTAATAAAAACAAGAAATACCACTTGATTTCAAAAATAAACATACAGAAAATGCATTCGCTTAAATGTATTAGATAAAATAAATAATTAAATAGTTAAAAACAACATGCACCACTAAAAACAGATTTTTACTATTAAATGACGCATTACGAAACTGCAACGAGAAATGGATCCCCGAAGATGCGGAAATAACGTTTTAATGTGATTATATAAACAAAACATGACTATATAAACAATAAATAAATAGATACACCACGTGCAAATACATTCCCAAACAAGTTTTCTTTTCCCAAAGTAATCATCAAACTATTGTATGATTCCAACGATTCTATCTATATTATTCTATTTTCCCAAATTTATTTATTCATAATTCTTTTTTACGTACAGGAAGGATGACAGAAAGGTTGCCAACATTCTAATTAGAAGTTAATTTTGAAAACGAAATTGAAACACCCAACTCTTCAGTTCGTGTCACTGACCGCTTGAACAACGTCCGTTTTTTTTTTCCAAACTAAAAAAGACAGGCATACATAACTACATTGAATTAGCAGAATATAAACTCCTGAACACAAAATAGCTCCGCCTTTGTTTTTTTTTATTTACAGAGACAATAAAAAAAAAATAAACAACAAGCGGAAGTACTCGCATACAGCCACGTGGATATCTTATACCTAAACTATCATACGTAAGTAATCAAATAACCACACCCATTTTTAAACTGCCTTTAAACAGATTAAAAAGTAATTACTGACAGTCACCTTCATTCCCTTTCACACAAAAAAGAAAACATGATCGTCCAACTTTTAGAATATTATATATTATTTCCGTTTGCGTTCACCACTCTTATTCATTACCGACGATGGACAACAATGACGTGCGTTTAAGTTCTTTTAATATCTTTACAAAACTTTATACAAAAACATCGTTTTATGCTCCAACCACAACGCATTCATCATTGTGAGATATCTCTGGAAGCATAAATAGAATATCAAACTAATATCTCTCCTTTTCTTAGTCTTGTTTTTCTCTCTCTTTCCCTTTACACACAAACACCCATACACACACATACACACACACATATATATATATAAATATTAAGTAAGATCATTGATGATTTATAATTCAAATTAAAAATAAAAAATCGGTTTTATAAGGAAGAACAAAACAAAATCAATAAATTGTACGATCGTTTCGGAAACGATGTTTTTATTGTGATAGGCAATGAGTCTTAGGCAATAATTTTATCATATAGTTTTTTGAAACAAAGTCTCCTCATCAGCAAAAATTTTGGGTGTTATTTTTTGTAAAGACACCAAAAATAAACCTAGCATTTTTTAAAATAAGGCAGATGTATCTTATAATGGTTCGCCTTCTAAAAGTACGCATCATCGTCAATGCATTCATTGGGATGGGAAATAGCTCTAGGATATATAAGTCTATGGAGTTTATTATATATCTACATTACAACAAGTACTGTTTTCTTTTCTTTTATTTTAATTGTATTAATTAATTTACTATTACATTAAAATATACTCTGCTCTTTAGACACTTGTTCTAATCACCTATATATATAATATATATATATATATATATATATATATATATATATATATATATATATATATATATATATATATATATATGAATAAAACCACTTCCTCAACTATAAAGCGAACTTTAAAATCTAGCAAGCATTCCGCTGAAATCTCCACATCCAAAGCCGGTATTTACTCCATCCCATGTAATGACTGCAAAAGATCATACATAGGTGAGACACAGCGAAATTTGGAAATCAGACTAAGCGAACATAAAAGGGACATAAGAAATGCCAACCCCTTAAATGCACTCTTTTCCCACTGTGTCGAACATGGCCACTCTCTCGGCTTTGGACGTGCAAAAATCTTAAAATCCATCCCAGATAGAGCAAAACGGAGACTTATTGAATCTGCTTTAATTTCAAACATTAACACCATCAAACAAAGAAAAGGATTTTATAATGTAACCCCAATCATAGGTAATATAATAATAAATGAACAAAACATTAATTTAGATCTTGGTTGATAAAAAAAATGCATATATGTATATAACCTGACCCCCCTCCACACATACTAGATATAAATTCTCTTTTCATCATGACATTTTTTTCTCTCCAGAACAGAAAGAGAACTGAAGTTCTCCTCTTTCGCATGTGATATATGACCGTCTTCCTGTACATCCTCGCCTAGAAATCCTGATGATGTCCCCTGAAATAGGGACGAAACGTTGATTTTATTTTTGTTTTTACTCTTTTAGGTTTTTCCTTTTTATTCACACACACACACACACACACACACACACATATATATATATATATATATATATATATATATATATATATATATATATATATATAAAGTAGATGTTTGAAGGTACAAAATTTATGTATAGATTTAAATAAAACGTGCGGAAATTTCTCGAGAGCTCTTTCGGCTATTGTCTATTCAGGGGAAAAAATCCATAGCAAGCAAAACAATATTATTGGTGAAATTAATGAGCTCTACAGGGGAATTTGAATGTGCCAAAATTAAGAGAAAAAACGATTAAAAGAAAGATTTAATCTGTAAATACGGCGTTAGAAGCGACTAAAACTTGGCACAACGAGGGGAAAAACACAAGTGAGAAAAGAGTCAAAGTTCCCTAAAGAGAAATAATGCGTTCGTTGTCTCCTTTTGCCGGTATAAAGGTTGTCGAACCACAATAGAGACAGACTCCAAAATCTTTAAATGGTTCTTGGAGTCTGCTCTGTGTTACACCTCGAACCACTCTATTTTATATTTATCGGCACAGAATGGGTTGTCAACCAAATATATATATATATATATATATATATGTATATATATATATATATATATATATATATATATATATATAGAGAGAGAGAGAGAGAGAGAGAGAGAGATAGTAAGTTATAAAATATGTATGGCAATAAAGCTACACAGAATATTCCGCGTTTCATTCTCGTGAGAATCTGTCAGGGTTAGGCTTACGATGAAATCACAGGAGAATGAAACGCAGAATATTCTGTGTAGCTTAATTCCCACATATAGTTTATACATCATTACCTAGCTCTAACTATGTATTGCGCACTGTTGAAATAAATATTGAAAATTTACGCATAAAATTATATCTTCGTATATTAATTTATGTGATTTAATGAAGTAATTGTATATATATATATATATATATATATATATATATATATATATATATAATATATACTAGCAGTGCGACCCGACGTTTCTCAGGATTTAAAGAGGATTAATAAATGTTCCACAGTTCTAATACTTTTATTGTCGCCGCAATCGGTGAAATCGCTCATTCGTTAATCAAATCAAGTCATTGCATGCTCTAGCCAGGACCTCACCGCTGTGCACTGGGAGGAAGATTTACATGACTTCCCGTAGTGACTTAGTTCCCAATTCATTGTAATCTACATTGCACTGTAGAGAACCTACTATTGATTTTATGAAATTAGTTTTAATTTTATATAATGACTTGAATTAAGTTTAAAATGCAAAAATCAAGTACAATGGTCCAATTATACTCTGAACAGAAGCGTTCATTTTGAATGCGCCTCCGTCTTATCAAAGAACATACTGTTTATTTTATAGGCCGAGCCATTCTCTTTGTGTCTTGATAAAGCTTCTTGAATTCAATTAAGTTGGTAGGTTGCGTAAAAGTGTTAACTTTGGCCAAAATTGGACTGTTTCTTCTTTAATCAGATTTCATCTATTATAGATAATTGATACTTATCAGAGGTATTCCGATACAGAACCTATCTAAAAAAGATTCGAGGCACAAAAGGTACATGTCTGTGAAATATAAACAAAAAGTTAGCCAAGTCGTTTTGAAATTTATAGGGAACGAACTAACACACACAGACAAAGTGTTTTTTACATATAAGGAAGGCATGTATATATATATATATATATATATATATATATATGCATATATATATGCATATATATATATGCATATATATATCCATGTGTCGTTTATCAGCAGGAATAATTCTTTTTTTTTTTTTGCAACTGATTTTTTCTTTCTAGCTGGCCATTGTCCGAATTTTTTAATTAATCACTCCCCTGAGAACGATTCGTGAAAGTCGAAAACGTTCGCGACTATGGCAAATTTCTTTTTATACTCGAACAGAACGTTCGAACTATCGCCCGCTAAAAAGAAAAAAAATATGGATTGGAAGTAAAACAAACAGGAATTATATCTGCTTTTTAACGAAACATGCAAAATAGAGAAAAATACTACCCGCATATATATATATATATATATATATATATATATATATATATATATATATATATATATATATATATATGCAAAATAGAGAAAAATACTACCCGCATGTATATATATATATATATATATATATATATATATATATATATATATATATATATAATACTACCTTTAATCCGATTTTAAATAATAATTAATGATAAATATTTTGTAACATGAAAAACGTAGTTTTTTTTTTAAATCAAGTTCTAATTTTAATCACACGCAACTTGGGCAAAGAAAAAAATATTTTTTTTTAATTTGTAGATGCACCTCCCCATACAATTTTTTCCTTTTTGTCTTTTTTCAACTATTTCTGCGGATTATTGGACACTAGGTTACAAGATTACCAAACAAATGTAAAAAAAAAACAACAACAATATTTAAAGATTTAGAAGGGGGTTTAGTTTCACATACAACGTTCTAGTAAATCGATCACCCATTTTCAGAACCGATTTACAGCCCTGATTTGACGTTGGCTCCTTCAGCCTCCCTCCATTGTTATTACAACTATTTTTTTTTGCGACTTTTAACTTAGAGAAAAGTTTCGTCTGCTACCCCGTCATTATTTTTTGTTTATTTATTAACGACTTTTTAAACGGTGTTGTATTTTAACGACCCGCGCTATTTTTTAAATAGCACTAGTCTACCTGTTAGCCGTTAAAAGAGGAAATAAAAATGTTCAATATAAAAAGGGATTTTGATATTATATTGTCTTTTATTGTCTTGAGAAAACATTTTTTTAATTATGAATGAAAAAATAAAAGCCAGGAAGCCTCTAGAGCACTAATGCAAGCACTAATCAAAATTAAGGAGGCCCTACTAAAAGCACAACTAAAACCAAGTTTCTACCTCCCCCCGCCTCCTTGAAGAGAAAATATTTTTAAGTAAGGCCTGAAAAAAAATCGTTGGAATCCACAAGAGCGGTACTAAAAGAAATAAATCTGGATATGATTATAGTAATATATGACATATTAATATTGGGGTCAGTTTCTTTTTACTCAACAGGGTTGAATTACATTTTTCTGTAAAGAAAACACGTTAAAATGTGTTAAAACAAAAAAGTGTATGCTTTAAATAGTAGTTATGGCTTTTGATATCGGACTTAAGACAAAACGACTACGGAATAGGTAAGCGGCCGAATTTTTTGAAACCTGAAGTCAGAAAGCAAATGGACAGTTTAAACGCGCAAGCAGGCAAGCTGATCTGAGTTTTATAATTATATAGATATTTATAGATTTATAAAAAAAAAAAATAGAAAAAAAAAGGGATCAGAATCCGAAATTGTTTCGGAATCGGGAATTTAGTGTGTAATCAGTAATTGCATCAGAATCAGAAAAAAATTGGAATCGTCCGACCATCAATATATATATATATATATATATATATATATATATATATATATATATATATATATATATATATAGCAAGTTTGGGTGAGAGCCAAACTGATATAGAAGCCTCCGCTGTTTTTGTAATATATAAATTGTTTCTGGGGTTTGTCGACCGTGTGTCGATAGTGTGTTTCTGTTTCGGCTTTTCTGGCACCAACGTGAAAGACAAACCAATCAATTGGGGATGACCCCATACGACCCCCAGAACAGGAAATATCGCCCCCTTATCCAGGCCATCGGTTCAGGACTCCGACGACCTAGCCATCACTTGTGCCCGAGGTATAAGGTGATTATAGCAGACGGGAGAAGACGCAGATGAAGAAAAAATATATCCAACCAAAGACATTTGTCAATCCAATTCATATATATATATATATATATATATATATATATATATATATATATATATATATATATATATATATATATATATATAATGTGCATGCATACATACATATGTATATATATAATGTGCATACATACATATGTATATATATAATGTACATTCATATATATATATATATATATATATACACATATATATGTGAGCGTGTGCATATATATATATCCATAGATACATACACACACCTATATATATATATATATATATATATATATATATATATATATATATATATATATACTAGCAAAAGTACCCGTCGTTGACTGGGTTCAAAAACAGCCTCCAGAAAATGGACTCTGATTTATTAACGTATGATAGTTTATGAAAAGGAAGGATTGTAAAGAGATAGCTTCGAATTTGGGGGTATCAAAACCAAAGCAAAATATGATGAAAGTAAAAATAAAATAGATAAGCCCCATAATTTATTATACCATACCTGTTCACACTGAAACACTTATCACATTATTCTCTGGATATATATTAAAAAACCTTGTTAAACTTTGTGACATATTTCCATTCTATGGAGGCCAGGCGATAACTAACACCCCATAATTTTTATTATACCATATTTCTTCAAACTGAAACATAATTATCAAAGTATACTTACGCAGATAGTTATGAAAAGTCTTTATTAAAGTTTGTGCCTATTTCCATTCTATGGAGGCCAGGCGCGAACGCAGACCCCACAATTTTATTATACCATCCCTATTTAAGTTAAAACATACTTATCAAATTATTCTTATGTACATCTATATCAAAAACACTTGTAAACGTTTTCTTTTTAATTTTTAATTTTTTTTATTTCCATACTTTGTGGACCTACGAGATCTCACAATTTTAATGAACCACCGATCTGCCAGATGAAACATACACATTCCTGTGTCTCGATACATCTTTTATTATTATATGTAATCAGTTTTTTAAAATAGTCCATCATATAGGAGCCTATTCGTGACCAGACACACACACATTCAGCTTTATATTATATATATATATATATATATATATATATATATATATATATATATATATATATATATATATCTTCTTCTCTATTTCTATCTTCTTCTATCCATCTATTCTTTCTTTCTATCTTTCTTCTCTTCTCTTCTCTTCTATCTATCTTCTCTTCTCTTCTATCTTCTTCTATCTATCTTCTATCTATCTTCTATCTTCTTCTATTCTTCTATCTTCTTTTATGTTCTTCTCTTCTCTTCTCTTCTTTCTATATAAATAAAATGAACTCATTTTTCCCGTGGGATTTTGACCTTAATAGGATTAAAAATCAAGATATTTCATGCAAATACATTATGCACAAACGGCAGAACAATATCTGAGGTTTGTTATAGGCTTATTAGTTCTCAAATTCCTCGATAATCTTAGATTTCTATACTTTTTCTGCTGAGAAGTCACGGCCAAAATCGGTTAAGATCAATGGAAGTGGTAAAATATTTTCTCTCTTAAAAATTCCTCCTCCACCTGCCACCACTTAACACCGTTTGGAGATCGTTCACAAGGAACAGTTGAGAAGAGAACACCGGTTTGGCTTCGTAGTTCTATCATGTCAAGTTATTTAAAATCACTAAACTAAGCTGCAGAGCTCTGTGGCGTAGTGGTTAGGGTTCTGGACAATTCACATTATATTTTCACGTTCGCGCCGACCTACCATAGTGGGGTTTTTTTTTTTCCTAAACAACTGGAATGGACTTTTCTTGGTGGCCGAACTGTTAACGTTGCAGATGATTTTTTTTTTTTCACACTTTATTTTCCTACTTTTACTCATGACTCCGGGTTTGATCCTTCCTACTTACCTACCATAACATTTTTTTAAACTCCTCCTCCCCCCCCGTCCCGGAAACAAACACTCGGGCAACGCCGGGTACCCCCGCTAGTAGTTAATAAAACATGTTAAAACACTTTGAAAAAGAGTTAAAACGTATTTAATTTGAAAAGGAAACACTAAATAAGGGGGTAGTCCTTAATTCGCGGAGTTTCGAAGAAATACTTACCATCTCATAAGAAGGTAGGATTTAGCAAAATGCGGGATCGGATTTTGCTTGCAAAAGTATTTGATGAAACTACAAGTAAGTCTAATATCTTACTTGATAACAAAAAGTGAAGCAGACGGAATATGGTGAGGAAAAAGTGATTTCACGTGAATGGATAGTCTGGTGAAAGGTAAAGTATCCAATGACGATAAAATCCAGAAATGCAAATCCAAGAAAGTTAATTGAATTTCCATTCGCACAAGTAAAATCCAAGGCAATCGCCGTATTAGACGATAGTCCAAAATAATCCAAAAGGCAGAAATCCGTGGAATAATTCACAAATAGGTACAAGGAAATGTGGAAAGAATTCTAATAATATTATTAAACGAAAGATTAGATTTACGTTAGACTCGGCTACCGAGATAAGGCGTAATTAAGAAAAATGAGCGAAGAAGAAAAAGAGAGAAAAAATGAGAGAAGAAGAAGAGAGAGAGAAAAAAAATTGAATGGTAATTGAATTAAAGTTAAAATAAAAAAGCCAAAATCACCCAGATAAGATGACGTTAAAAGGCGCCAAAAATATAGAGCAAAAATGAGGTCAACTGAAATGTACAAGTTATTACTTAAGAAAATATCAGCAGAAGTTATTAAAAGACACCAAATGTAATGAAAAAAATTAAGGGGAGAGAATGGTCGGTATCAGAAAATTCTGGATAACGCAAGTAAGTATGTAAGTAAATGCATATAGTAAAATATAAGTAAATATACATACACTGTACAATGTAAATATACATATACTGTTGATATATTAGATAGATAGGAATATTTAAACACTAAAACGGAAATTGCATTAATCGTGACACCTTGCACTAATGATTCCCGAAAGGATGAAACACTAGTGTCTGTAGGTATTTAATAATTATTATAGATAATAAAAATAATGATAATAATATATATATATATATATATATATATATATATTAATTTTATTTATACAAACATTAATGGCTACATATGTGCATACATGTTTCTGTAATCACCCACGTTGGGGGATTACGTCTTCAGGCCAAGAATTACCGTCGAAAGTGATATGTCCACCAAATACATTTTCCTATTTCGTTTATCAACGGTAATTCTTGGCCTGAAGACGTAATCCCCCAACGTGGGTGATTACAGAAACATGTATGCACATATGTAGCCATTAATGTTTGTATAAATAAAATTAATATACCTGCTCTGTTCACTCATTGAGCACTATTTTGGTAGACACATGTTGTTTCATTGGATGTACTTCTAGGAAACTAAACTCTACTGGCTATATATATATATATATATATATATATATATATATATATATATATATATATATATATATATATATATATATATCCGAAAGATGCGCATAACCATCTAATAAGGGAGTAAAAGATGTTCTTGTCCCAATGTCGAAATAGTATATAGTAGAACCTCGGGATACGGTGACCCTAGGCTACGTTTTTTTTCAGGTTACGTTGTAGAATAACATGTTTTTACGGTCCCTTATTACAGTATTTGCCCCGCCTTACGATGTTATTTGTTACTTGATTATATACATGTGTATTAAATGATGTACTGTATTTTGTTACTAATTTTTAATGTCGGATCCCGGGGTTTTACTATAGCAGTTTTCCTTGACAATTAAGAAGAAACTCGTTCCCGTTTCCTTCGCTAATCGACATAAACAACGCTCATGAAGGTTTACGTTCGAAAGACACGCCACGTTCAGTAAGAAGCGACCAATCGACGAAGCAAAAAAACAAAAAAAAAAAAAACAAGAAAAATCATCTTTATCAATCAGCGAAGACAAAACGATTTGCCGCCATGTAAATTGGCCGAGGAATTAATAAAAGAACTTTAGGACGAGTAAAAAAAAAAAAAAAATAAAAAAAATAAAACTCAACAACAACAAAAAAAGTCAAGCGGGAATTGAGTAAATTAATGACAGTCCTGTTAGTCCTCTCTGGCGCAATGAGATCGAGACATGCAAGATGTCGGCTTTGTTTTCATTTCATTGACGTTAACGACGGAATAAAATTAAGACAACCAGAAAGTAAAAAACAATTTAAAACAAAAACAAAAAAAACAATGTGTGGAGGAGAGACGAGACAAAATATAAGACAGCCCTATAGAAAAGATAAAATGAATTAACAACTTGCTAAGTGTAATTACACGGACTTTATAGAACGTTAGTACGTATTTATAACCATTCAACGTTCACACACACACACACACACACACACACACACATATATCTATAATATAAACCTGAATGTGTGTGTGTGTGTGTGTGTGTGTGTGTGTGTGTGTGTGTGGTCACGAATACGCTCCTATATGGTGGACTATTTTAAAAAACTGATTACATATACTGATAGGAGATGTATCGAGACACAGGAGTGGGTATGTTTGATCCTGCAGAATGGTGGTTCATTAAAATTGTGGGGTCTGCGTTCGCACCTGGTCCGCAAAGCATGGAAATAAAAAAAATTAAAATTAAAAAAAAAACGTTTACAAGTGTTTTTGATATAGGTGTACATAATAATACTTGGATAAATATGTTTTAACTTAAATAGGGATGGTATAATAAAATTGTGTGGTCTGCGTTCACGCCTGGCCTCCATAGACTGGAAATAGGCACAAACTTTAATAAACACTTTTCATATCTATCTGCGTAAGTATACTTTGATAATTATGTTTCAGTTTGAAGAAATATGGTATAATAAAATTATGGGGTTTTCGTTCGCGCCTGATCTCCATAGAATGGAAATATGTCACAAAGTTTAACAAGTTTTTTTAATATAGATCCACAGAATATTGTGATAAGTGTTTCAGTGTGAACAGGTATGGTATAATAAATTATGGGGCTTATCTATTTTATTTTTACTTTCATCATATTTTGCTTTGGTTTTGATTCCCTCAAATTCGAAGCTAACTCTTTACAACCCTTTGTATTCATAACCTATCATACGTTAATAAATCAGTCCATTCTCTTTAGGCTGTTTTTGAACCCAGTCAACGAAGGGTACTTTTGCTTGTATATATATATATATATATATATATATATATATATATATATATATATATATATATATATATATATATATGTGTGTGTGTGTGTGTGTGTGTGTGTGTGTACACACACATATATATGTGTGTATATATATATATGCACGAACGTTTATATATATTAACATTCACAAACAACATGAATTGGAAAAATGGAACAAACACACACACATACACACACACATACACACACACACACACACACACACACACATATATATATATATATATATATATATATATATATATATATATATATATATATATATATATATATATATATATGACAATTACGATGACACGCCGGTTCTCGCCAGATCTCCGAAGTCAAACAACGTTGCGCCTGGCCAGTACCAGATGGGGGATGCTGTATGTACCGCACCGAGTCGTCGAAATTTCCAGGTTGTTATCTGAGAGCGCATAATTCACTTGAAGAGATGCACCCTTAGTTGTCGTTAAGACAGGCGTCTACGAGAAGAAAAGTCGAGCGAAAAAACCTGGAGTCTGTTATATACTATGTACTGTATCAGTCTTCTGCACCGACAAATCTTCGCAGCAATACCAAAAAGTGTGTTTGGTTCTACACAAAGCCTTCATCAGTATAAACAAATCATTTGTGTGCATTTCTGAGCAACTTAGATGTTGTGGCCGAAGTGCATATGTCGAAATCGCCGGGAGAGTTCATCATAGATATGTATTACCATTCACAGACAACATTAATTGTAACAAATACATTGGTAATTGCCAAGGTTGCTGAGTGGAAGATGGTCTCTCTCTCTCTCTCTCTCTCTCTCTCTCTCTCTCTCTCTCTCTCTCTCTCTCTTTACCGTGCCAAAAAGCTACTCATACATGAGAATGTCTTGTATCTATACAAGTCCACGGTTCGCGCCTGCATAGAGCATTCTTGCCACATCGTGCCTGGTGCATCTGCAACTTGTCTCTCGCTCATAGAAAGGGTTAACAAATCTCGTCAACATTATAGGTTCAGAACTATTAACTAAACTCAAACTTCTATCTCATCGTATCATCATTATTTTTGTTTTACAAATATTACAATGGCCAGTACTCTGACGAACTCAAAGCACTAGCACTCCTAGCGAAAAGATATGTAGGTATGTATGTTTGTATGTATGTATGTTTGTATGTTTGCTAAAAACTTTTGACCGACGGAACAAAAATTCACAAACTTGGTATCATATTAAACCCTACCCTCCGGACGACAAATATCGAAAGATTAGCCCAAAAGGACCATCAGAAGTGCGTCAACTGATCGATTTTCTGCAGGGGGGGGGCAAAAAAGTGACATTTTAATGTTAAACATTACATATTTTTAAATCGATTTATAACTGCCCCAAAAAATGCGGGCGCTAACTCTTCTACATAAAGTATACACGGGGCCGTTTATTTGGGGTCAACTTGTATTTAAAACCCGCTGAGTCATGTCACGTGATCTTGACGTCAGCAAGCTCTAATGGCGTCTGAATTTAAAAAGCATGTTGTTATCGGTAAAAAAAAATTAACACTCACACAAGCTAAACTATGAACTTCTACGCTATGACAACGTTACCAAAGCTATTAGCACATTAAAAATAGTTAGATACGATAGTTAAACGAAAAATAACAAGCCAAAAATGTGAAGTAAAAACAAAAAAAATACGCTTACAAAAAATATTAACGATCGAAGTTTTTACAAAAAAAAACAGCCAGAAGCCATTTTCTTTTTTAGTAACCGTCTTAAGAGTAAGGAAGACGAAGTGAGAGAGAGAGATAGAGAGAGAGACACACACACATACACAAACGCAAGCAGAGAGAGAGAGAGAAAGAGAGAGAGACAGATAGAGAGAGAGATGTCTAGACAGGAAACGAAATACGTAATTTAATAAACGCTAATATGAAGTAACGCTCCAGCGATGACCTCATTTAGTGGCTATCTGTCAATCAAACCTCTTTCACTCGCTTTATAAGCCTTATTTTAACACTATAATCAATTCCTCTTACTCTTGGCCTACACGGTTAAGTGGTTGGAGTTTGTTTCGCCTCCGCGTGAAGGTTCCCGGGTTCAATTCAGCCTCACGACCGAAACTATTTTTGTTTCTTTTACATCTTTAGACACGTGGGCAACGTTTCTTTCTTTTTTTTACTTCGCTTATTCTTTAGTTTACTTCCCCCCCCCTCATACACACGTCGGTTTTTTTTCGCTGTTTTTTTTTTTGTTTTTGGTTTTTCCGATTTTTTTTAATATCGTTTCAGGGTTATTACTTATCTTCCCCCCATACACACACCTACAAACACCTGGGCAACGCCGGGTACCCCCCCGCTAGTATATCTATAAAAGTGAACGTGTCTGTGTGTCTGTGTGTTTGTGTACATTTTTCCTACGCAATAACCGTATCAATTTTCAGTCTACACACTCGCAATTTCATATACAGGTTACTGAGATTTGGGAAAATCTTTGTAATCCGTGTTCGGACAGAAATTTGGCTGTTAAGGGGTCAAAGTTCAACGATTTTACCTTTGAGAACTCTGCTATACTGCTCCGACAATTTTTGGTCGAAACACATGAAATTTTAGATATAGGTTTCTTGGACATGGATCTAACTTAATAACTTGATTTGAGCCAAAAATAATAAATCTTAAGGGGTCATAATAGGGGTCAAAGTTTAAAAAATTCGACCTCTGCGGTCTCTACCAAATTACTCAGACAATTTCTGGTGTAAACATTTGAAATTTGACAGAAACGTTATTCAGAGATAGGGCAAGCTTTTTAATCGGTTTGGGTCGAAACGTTTTAGTTACCAATATATAAATGTATGTATGTATGTTTGCATGTCTGCCAAAAATTTCGACAGAGGTGACGGATTTTTATAAGATCAGTATCGTTTTGTAAGTTCGCCCTTTCAGATGACATTATCGAAAAAAATAGCTAAAAACATTAATATCTAAACCTTCAACTGGCCACTTTCTGCAGGATTGTCTAGCCTTAATTTAAGCATATGTCACTTTCGGTTTGGCGGTGGTCGTAACAGCAACGACGTCAGGCTTCCCATCCCCCCCGTTCTTTTCCTTCTTTTGCAGTACGAACCTGCCTTCCTACTACCACTTTTTCTTTTGCTCAACATACACTTCCAAACACTCAGACAACACCGGGCTGAAATGCTAGTATATATATATATATATATATATATATATATATATATATATATATATATATATATATATGCGTGTGTGTGTATGTGTGCTTCTGTTAGAGTGTGTCTGTAAGATTTAATTTTCCCAAACAAACAGTGATCATTAAAATTCAAAATGTGTGATGCCTTTGTGAAAAGGAACGACTCTTAAGTCGTTTGTATTAATTCGGGTATGCACCGATTCTAATCATCTAATCATAATTCATCGTATATCTAGATAACCCCAAAGATGAGAACATTGGTCGGATTTATGAGAAAAAATACATGTTATCAACTCTTATCAGAAAAAAAAAATCAGAAAGAGTTAATCAAATCGCTACAAACTCGAATTTATACCGTTTCATAACGATGGCACATTATTTGAATCCTGACGATTATGATTCTTTAGAAAACAAAAATTCTTCCTATTATTCATAAATAAGAACCATTATTATCAAGATGCACCTGAAGAACTTGTGGGGATAATACTCAAGATTAGAACATTAATTGAAACGATCCAAATACTGTTTGTTTTTGTACATGGAAGTTATCACTTATTAAAGCTCGAAGGTTCTGGATTAATGAATGTTAGGATGTCGGTGAAACAACATTTTAATGGTTTGTAGTGATGGGAAATTGGTTACGGCTTAATCATCTAAGAGGACAGCTCCAAAAGAACCTGTTTTACATTGAATGTGAAAACAACTATGTTGTAATCATTTGGAAAATATGCCGCGACACAGAATTGCACACGCAATCAGCAGGGGAGAAACTTTGTTCATATAATTTGCATTTAGATTTAGGCAGAGAAAAAGAGGAGTGTGAGCTGCCGATAATGCTTGCTGTTAGGCGAATGTTTGCTGTGACTTTTTTTTCCGGGAGGAGACAATATATTGAAGTTCAGTCGAGCAGCTTCCAAGAAAATATCAACAGATCAGTAAAAGGCTTGTAATAGGGAAAGAGTTTATGGGGAAGAGAAAAGAACATTGCTTACTATATTTCGAAACCGATTTTCAACTTTGTCGATGCAAATATAAACAAAGTTGCTGTGATCAGGTCTTCCTCAGATGTGGCAAATATACACCCTCTAGGATGTATTTGATTCTTATGCAGATAAAAAAAAAATTGAGTCGGACGAGAGATACGATTCCAGTGACATTGGCAACATATTTGATGTACATCTTCCACGTTAAGACAGGAGTGAAGTTCAGACTCAGAAACTTGTTTTAAGGCAGGTACTCTGAAAAAAAGAAACATTCTAAATTATTAGGAACTCATTGTTCTGTTTTAAAAAGCTAAAAAAGAAACGTATACTTTATATTTATTCCATTACTCATACGTGAAAAGCAGATCTGTGGTTTATATGTTTAAAGATAAACACTTTGAAACAAATTTAAAATATAAAAAAATAAAAAATACTCGGAGCTTTCTACATAAAAACTGAACGACCTACAATTAATTACGAAGGGTCTTCAATAAGTTTCCAGACATTTTTCGTGTGGACATTTTAATTGATTGGGTGTGGGTGTGTGTGTGTGTGGGTGTGTGTGTGTGCAGTCAGCACCAACCCTATTCAGGGTTTAACCGGCTTCCTCCGAAGGAGGAAGTTTCATGGGAGTATGAAACTTACAAGCGGTCCGCAGTCGCATGTATATCCCCGTTAGGGGAGATGATGACGTTAGGTTTTTGCAACTTTTTGCAGGGAGGTGTCGACGTCATCCTACATACAGCACCTGGAATTCTCAAATTGGTCACCCATTTTAGTAGTGACCAGGCTCAACGTTGCTTAACTTCGGTGATCTGACGGGAACCGGTGTGTTAACGTGATTATGTCGTACTTCAATTGATTGTACACACATGAAACTCTAGGCCACTTCGAAGTAATCTCCTCCGGCTGCAGTCCACTTGTTGTAACGTTCCAAAAAATTCTGGAAAGTACCATGGAATCCTTATGTGAAGGTGTCAATAACCCTAGTTATAGCTTCTTTTATCTCCTTAATTGTCTCATAACGACAACATCTAAAGTTTTCTTTGATCTGAGGAAATAACCAAAAGTCACATACAGTTAGGTCTGAGTGTAAGGAACTGTTTTCATTCCCATTTTAGTAAAGTAGTTAATGACAAGAATGGAGGCGTGGACTCGTGCATTCACTAACATTTTCTGCATCTCCAGTTCCTCGCGAATAATTTTCTAACAGTTCCCACATTGACATGAAACTTTGCACTTCTTGCCTCTATAGACACATGCCGGTTCTTATCCATGAAATTCTTATTCGGCCAATCAGCTCTGATACTCTCACTACTTTACTCTTCCCACATCTATCATCATCCCTCACAGACTCCCTGCCTTCCTTGAATATCTTATGACAATCAAAAACTGATGATTTTAAAAGCAGTCTGAAGCATTCCATGCGTTTCTCTAGCATTGTTTCCAAGTTTAAAATCGAATATATTGCATATCGTTTTTTAAAGTGTCCTTGTTATAAAATGACCCCCCCCCTTCCAATGCAAAACACTGAAAGGATAATTATGGCAGCGAGAGACACTAAAAAAAAAATAACAAAACAGAAAACAGAGAGACAAACAACAAAACGAGAAAAGAGAAATGGGAAGAGAAACAATTCCACGGAAGATTCATAAGAATGACAAAAGCTGAGAATAACGAAAACACCTGGACATCGATGCGAAAAGGACATATAAACCGAGAAACTGAATCTCTAATAACTGCAGCACAAGATAACTCGATAAGAACCAACCATATCAAAGCTAGGACCGATAAAACACAAGAAAACAGCAAATGCAGACTGTGGACAAAGAGATGAAACGATAAACCATATAGTAAGTGAATGCCCAAAAGGAATACAAAAACAGGCATGACCAAGTGGGGAGGGCGGTACACTGGGAATTATGCAAACGACTGCATTTTGAGCGTACAGACAAATGATACAAGCATAAACCCGCAACAGCACTCGAAAACGAGAACCACAAAATCCTATGGGACATGGACATACAGACGGACAAACCCATCCAAGCAAGAAGACCAGATGTCGTAATAATTAACAAGAAAGAGAAATACTGTCAAATCGAAAACTTTGCTGTCCCAGCTGACCACAGGGTGACTATGAAAGAAAAGGAGAAACGAAGCAAATACACAGAGCTAGCCAGAGAGTTGAAGGGGATTTGGATGAGGAAGAAAATTAAAATAGTACCGATAATAGTAGGAGCACTAAGAACAAATCCGAAAAACTTCGAAAAAAGAATGTCAGAAATTGGAATCAGAGGAATAACTGCAAAAATACAATGCCTAACGATAATGAAAACGGCTGAAATATTAAGGAAACCCCTAGAATGTGGGAAATAATATAATATAACGAAAAAGCATTACAGGGAATGGAGAATGCGGAAGCAGAATATCTACAAGTTCTACACCCCCATCATGCATTCCTCCATTGTTTCATCACCGCCCCCCCCCCAATAGAAAAGCAATACCAAAGAGCCGAGAAGGATCAAGGAGGATGGAAAGACCGAGGAGAGAGCGTGGCCAGACCTCCGCTGGACAAGCGCGAAGAGAACTGGGATCGTGGGGAGGCTTAGTGCCACTCAAATTCCAGTATAAACCAATGGCCACTACCAGTGAGAAATCAATGGTATGAGGCTGTTGCGATGACGCAAATTTATTTGCACATGCTATCGAAGGAGGTGGAGAGAGCTGGACATCTGGGGAGACTTGTTGTCACTCAGCTTCCAGAGAACACAACAGGTCCACAATCAGATCGTTTGTTGACTTGTGTGAAAGCTCCATATGAGCCAATAATAATAATAATAATAATAATAATAATAATAATAATAATAATAATAATAATAATAATAATAATAATAATAAATTAATTAAATGCCATTTAACTTTAAAAATAAATTAAATGTAAATCAAATAAATAAAATAATCTAATTTTATATAATATATCTAACTAGAACACTTAAAACAATACTTTAACAAACATTACTTTGGTAATAGTTGCTAAAGTACTTTGAATATCAATTGTGAAATGATATTCTACTGATGGTTGAAGGTTCAATTCTCAGTGGGGCGACCGAAAAATACAATAGCGAATTACTAAGAAACTCTATCCAATCATGGCTGACGGAAAAAGGTATGCTAACCCCGTGCAGTGTCAAAATTCCCGAGTTCGACAGAAAAATTCACGAGTTCGACAAAATACACGTAAAGAAGATCGAATGTTGTATCAATCGACGTTGTAGAAATGGCACTGAAGATTCGAACAGTAGTCCGATGAATCCAAAGAATACGAATAATCAGTGTTCATCTAAAACATTCAGAAACGACAAACAGGGTGTTTTGCGATACCGCTATGTAGTTAGATCAAAACATGTATCACAGCTATTCCGGGTTGCTAGATTAGCAAGGAATCAAACCACTGATAGACAGTAGCTCTACTTAACAAGCCAGGGATTAAGCGCCGTAAGCAATTGTATGTTTTATATATCGACCGCCTCTCCTACTGCGCTCCATATGTTTTATTTATAAACAACTTTGCATTATGCTAAAGCAGTAACAGACGATATCATTACCAAAATGCTCAAGATCAAAAATATGAGAGTTTTTATATAGTTATCAAGCGACAGAGGTTTTTCGCTGCACCCTAACTTTTTAACGTGACTAAACCAGCCCGAAATCGAACAAACAACCATCGAGTTCATGGTTATTGGTCTGATGTTATATATATATATATATAGTCATCCACATACAGTACTGTTTCGCTGTTTCACAGCTCATCAGTGCGGCTAGACAGGCAACTACCTCAAGCCGGGATTGAAACCCGACCGTTTATACGGCAGTCAAGGCTTCTAACCATTACGCTATTGGCGGCTGCTAGAACGAGTAGTGAGTTTAACGATGTTTTGATATCGTCCGAAATACCTCCGCTCGATTTGTTTACACAAAGAGCGTCGCTTATATGCTAATAAATTCGTATTCCTGTCTGCTTGTTCGGTTATTTGTTCACAATTTGATTAATATGTACAAAACGTGTCTTACTTTAATCTTTCATTTATTTTTATATATAGTATGATAATTGCAAAAATATACAATTAAGAGATCACCTTATTTGCCTATGACATTAAGAAAAATCGATTTTACTAAATAGCGGTATCTTAGTTAACGTTTTAAGCGAGAGAATTATTTTAAGTATTCTATTTAAAATTGTTATTTAATAAATTTCAAACAATTATATTGATAATATATTTAATTTAATTTATTTTGGAATTAATATTTCTAACAGTGACATTTTAAAAAGTTTTTTAGAGTTATTTGCCCCTAGATGCTATCCATAAAAAACAAATGTTCACCAAATATCATTTGGTAAGTTCAATAGGTTTCTAGCTTGAAAAAATAATTCCGTGTATGTTTTTCTTTAAAAAAAAAAACTGAAAAGATTTCATTTGTTTGTTTTTTCTTCCTTTAACGGAGCGTAGTTTAATACCTAAAAAAAATGAAGATATACTGCCCCTCTAAATTCCACAATTTACACTTTTTTCTTATCACACGTAAATTTCATCGATTACAAATGTATTTTCTAATTTTCGCGTTAATTTAATCGATTACAAACTTAATTTTCTAATTATAAAGGTAACTGTATACGACGTGACCCAGCGGCGTTTAACCCCGAAAAAAAATGAAGATCTACTTTTTAGGCTTAATAGATTTAAACAGCCTTCATAAATATTATGAGAGACGAAATTTTGAAAAAAAATAACATGTTAGAGTGAGGGATCACTTTTCTCTATAAATGTAACGTAAATCAGCACCCACTTTTTGGCCACCAAGTGTTTAACCAGACATGCTACCGCTAGCATTTTTCAAGTTTGGAGATTGAGTGGAAGGGCAGAATCTAACAAATACAATTTGTTTTTCTGGTGGAGGGAAAATTGCATTGGAAACATAAAATAAAGATAAATTTAATTATTTTCATGAGACCATTCTCTACTTTCACCTAACAATTTAATAAACCAAACAAACCCCCAAATATGATAAATTCAATTTTTTGGGGGGGAGGGGCTACATTAGAAACATAAAACGACAAATAAAAAGCAAATCGAACAGCCCCCTCCTTAAAAAAGCAAATCGAAAATTCCCTTTATTTACAAGAAAAAAAAACAGTAAAAACGTGCCCTTACAAAAAATAAAGGTAAATGTGTAGTTTATCGGCGTACATTATTTCACAGACAAAAAAATTATAAAAACTATTTTTATATAAACCTTATTAGGCCCAAAAGCTGAAACAAAACAAAAAATTCATTTTTATGTTTTTTTTTTTAATTTTTCATTAGACTAAATGTGCACACTTTACACGTTTAAAATTTGGCCTTTTGGGGTTTGACAGATTGGCTTTTTAAGGCCAAATTTGGCCTTTTTTACGCTCTTTCATTGAAAAAAAAAATATGACGGCCAAAAACATAGTTTATAAAAGAGCTTAAAAAGGCCAATCTACCAAACCTTAGAAAGGCCAAATTTTAAAAGCAATATAGCGGCCTCGAATAATAAATATAAATGATAAAAAATAATAAAAATAAAATTGTTTTTTTGGTTTTATTTCAGGCTTTGGATCTAACAATGTGTTTTATATAAAATAAATAGTTTTATATTTTTTGTCTGGGAAATAATTTACGCCGCTAAACTACACATTTACCAAAATAAAAAATAAACGCACGCATTAATGTTTATAAACTCTATTTTTTTTAGGTTCACAAAATTGTGAGATTTCTTAGGACAGTGATCTCTTCTGTCGAAATATATGGTGGAGAGGGTATCAGATACTTCTTTTTGGGGGCGATTACATTTACATGTTTTTATCCGTTCTTTTATTGTTGAAATTGTTGTAGAGGTATCCACGTTACCCATGATGAAAACTTTATGTCAACCCAGGCAACGCCGAGTACCCATGCTAGTATATATATATATATATATATATATATATATATATATATATATATATATATATATATATATATACCGGCAAGTGTGCTAGTTTTACTTAATTTTAAACATCTAACAAGATAACTTATAATAGTAAATATACAGTGTCGCTGTGTCGGAATATTTTATTTGCTTCATGTATTAACTAATTTTACAATCGGGCAATACCGATTATTTTATCATTTTCATTTTGTATTAATCGGGCGTATGATTCTAAAGTCATATTTACCAGACATGGTTCACTCGCTTTTTATCGGTGCGGCTGCTCTAAAGATGATCGGCTCGCGATGTAGATGTGAGGAATTTGCGCATGTCACCGCCCTAATCGGCCAGATTTGCAAAAGAGGACAACAAAAAGCACGGCCGATCGATGGCCTCTTTCAGATAAGAGTATTTGAAGGATATCGCTTTCAAAGGACGACTGCCACCTCGCGATGGCTAGAGTAAAGGGCGCTCGATAAGACGTGAGGGTATATGAACGGGTGGTGATCGCGGTTCGGGGATGGGAGGGAGTGGATAGTGAGAGATGGTAACAAGGAAAACAAAAACGAAAAGTGAATGTAGTCTTAAGACATGGAAAGTCAATCGTGACGCGGCTCGAGAAGCGCGCGGTGACGTTAAGGTAGTAATATTTACGGGTAGTTGGGTTACAACATATTTTCTAGAAAAAACCAACTGTCTGTATATGTACTACGCAAAAAGTGCATATATATATTTTATACCTAGCCTGGGTTTTCGGCGTTGCCCGGGTGTTTGGAGGTGTGTGTTCAGCAAAAAACAAAAAACAAAAACACACACACACACACACACACAAAACAAAACTAAAACAAAGTGGTAGTAGGTAGGCAGGTTTGAAGGAGGAAAAGAACATGAAAAAATCGTCACGGCTTTCCTGTTGCGTCCATCGTCAAACCGGAAGAGACGTAGATTTAAATTAAGGTTAGTCGCTCGAAAAAAGAGGATGTCGTCCGAGTTATCGAGCTTTAAAATGATACCAATCTCGTGAAAATGCGTCGCCTCTGTCGAAAGTTTTAGACAGACATACAAACATACATACATACATACATTTAAACAGACAAGTGAGATTTATATAATAGAAAGCAGTCCTCTTTATTAGTATATTACCTAACTCTCCATACATACACCCCCATATACATATATTGTAATCAGTTTTCAATATAAAAAATACAAGAAGATTCTCGCCTGAAGAGATCTTCGTTATTAATAACTACAGATTGAAACATTGCCATACTAGCGTAGCGAAACTTGTAAACACACACACACACACACACACACACACATATATATATATATATATATATATATATATATATATATATGTGATTGCAACGTCTTGTCAGACGAGTGCCACTCCTTCAGACATTTAAAGTCCATGAATCCCAAAAAAACTTCCATCGCCACAGGACCATTTTAATAGACAAATGCCTGAGGGAGTATCTATACACCGATGATGTTACAGAGGCTTAGCTTTGTACGACAGCTAAGTCTCTCTCTCTCTCTCTATCTCTCTCTCTCAGTTCAAAATGTTGAGATCCAGCAACAAGCAAGAGCAAAATAGCCAGTAACAAGTTAAACTGCTGACCAGCTTAATGCGGGTACTGGACTCCCGCTTTATGGTTTTTTAAATCAGAGATTTGCTTCTCCTAGAAAGGTTGCCTTCACCACGGCTTACGGGAGCCCTCTCCACCCCAACACACACATAGACACACACAAACACACACGGTTCTAGTTGGCCGATTACCCCGAAAAATTTGATGGTCTTGTTTTTAATCCTTCAGGGAGACTAGCCACACTCCTCACCAAACAAGTCTGGTGGGGGAACCAGTTTAGTCGCCGGTGACCCGACCATGAGGCAGGTAGTACTGGGTTACATAGTACCAGTAGCATATGACATGACCTGACATATATATATATATATATATATATATATATATATATACGCACATATATATATATATATATATATATATATACATTAATTATAATCAAATAATTTTGATCAACAGAAACAAGTGTTTTATGCTTACACAATCATCAGTGTAGTGTAACACTTCTTGCTAAGCATTTCCATCATACAATTGCTACGGTAATGAAGGGAATGAAGAACTATTAAACGCTGAATTCGGATGAGTGATATGTAGTCGACTACATCTTGTCTTATGTCCAGTTCTCAGCGCCATAACTTCTCTTATGATTTTTAATTATCCAGTGCAAAATGACGTCACCGAAAAACAAATAAAAAAGACAATGAAAAGGAGAAAGAGAACGATCACTGGAGAGGCGCGAAGCAGGAAACGAACAGAACGTTCGAGATCACGGTAGAGGCGTGAATGACGTTCAAGAAAATGATCACCTTAAGGGACGTCACAAAGGTATCGAGTGAATGAGGAAATAAATGTCGTTGTACAACAATAAAAAAAGCGAGTTGAAGTTCTTTCCTATTCTTTGTCCACTTTACGACTGCGGCTACTTTACCTCGTGTGGGTCAGAACTCGCCAGATTTGAACGTTATTGAAACCTTGTGGAACCAGATAAAGAGAAAGCTCCGCAAAGAAAAACCTACTACCCTTGCAGCCATCAAGGTTGCAATCCAGAACACATGGGATATATATTGCGAGAAGCTTGTTGATTCCATGCCCTGGTGAATAGATGCTGTTATCAAGGCAGAAGGTGCTACTAATGAATTTGGATTAAATTTATTTGTATTTATATTAATAAAAAAAACTATTTTGTTTATTTACCTGCCCTGTTCTATTATTTTGAAACATGAAATATTCAAAAACTGACATTGCAATTGATATGAAAAAAATCTGTCGTAAAACAACTATTTCAGTTAGTTTAGCATGATAGGATATTTTAGCACCAATTACATCTCACAGGTCGTCCTCAATAAGAATTTAGCGCTAAAAAACATGATGTTCTATTTTTTTGACCAGCACGAGTATATATATATATATATATATATATATATATATATATATATATATATATATATATATATATATATATATATATATGTATATATATATATATTTGGGATGAAAATGTAATATATATATATATATATATATATATATATATATATATATATATATATATATATATATTATATTTTCACCCCAAACAAGGCACATTGCAACTTTGATGTAGGGGGCTACTATCAGGGGCAGCAACTACTAGGGTACTATGTAGGGATTTGGGCACCAAGATGTCAGTTCACGTTGCACTTGAACTTCTGCACGTCAGTAGAGTTGGGGAAGGAAGGACCTGGAATGGAATTCCAAAGTCTAGAGGTTCTAGGGAAGAACTACTGGAGTAGAAATATCTTTTACATCTAGGGATCTCTACAGTGTGGGGGTGGGATTTAGCAGCCGGTCGGGTCTGTCGAGGGTGTTCACGTCGTGGGGGCACAAGTGCTTGCAGTTCGTTAGAGCATTCACCATTAAAATACTTGTAGAACAGGCAGAGGGATGCAACGTTTCGGCGATGGGACAGAGGCTGAAGCTTAGATGCCAGTTCAGGGCATATCAGATTTCTGACTCTCTTTTGAATCTTATCAAGGAGCGAGAGACTAGTAGCAGATGCACCAGCCCGAATATGACAGCAATACTCCATACATGGGCATAGAGGTACAGGATACTTTCGGTTTTAGTAGTTTTCTAGCATGGTAGAGAGATCCCACCTTTCTTGCAGCGGCCTGGCAATGCCTTCAATGTAATTGTTCAACTGGTGTTTCCTGTGAACGTTAGGCCAAGGAGTTTGAAAGATGTACTCTCAGATAAAGAGTCGTTGGCCATTGCTATATATGGTAGAGAATGTTTCTTGTAATTATTGAATGAAACTAGTTTAGTCTTGGCGGCATTGAACGTGACCATCCATTTTTGTTCCCATTCCACTACTGTCGTGCTTGTTATAGAGTGTGGTGTCATCAGCATATATACCCATCTCAGAGGCAATTTTGTCGGGAAGGCCATTTATGAATATCAGGAACAGTAGAGGTCCAAGGATAGAACCTTGGGGCACTCCTGCATTTATATCATATTGTTTAGATCTACGACCGTCGAGGACAACCTGGATTTTTCTTTTATCTAAGAAGGATTTAATTATGTTAAGTATTCTACCAGTAATACCGTATGATCATATTTTCCTGAGGAGACCCTTGTGCCATACCCTGTCAAAAGCCTTAGATATATCTAGAGCTATCGCTCTGCCCTCCACGCTTTGTCCAGTGAATGGCATATACGTTCAGAGATCACAGTTAGAATGTCTGCTGTGGGACGGGCTTGTCTAAATCCATATTGTTGGTCAGTCAGAAGTTTAGCATCTGTTAGGTGATGTTACTAGAGCATGGTTAATTAAGGTCTCAAATATTTTGGCAAAAAGTGGGAGGAGGCTAATGGGGCGATAATTTAATGGGTCAGTTCTTTCGCCAGAATTCTTGAATACTGGTACAATAGAAGCAATTTTCCAACAGCCCGGAAGCAATCTTCATTAAGGCATTTATTGTAGAGTTTGGAGAGAACTGGAGCTACTTCGGCTGAGCACTTTTTTAATAGCACAGCTGGAATGAGATCAGGTCCACATGCTTTTGCAGTGTCAAAATTTCTTATGTTAGCATGCACCTGAGCAGGGGTGATTTTCAGATCGTCCAGCGTCGCGTCTGTCCGCATAGGAAAGTCAGGTAGGGGGTGGTTGGAAGGGTCCAGTGTGGAGTTTGAGGCAAACCGACTGGCAAGCATGTTAGCCTTCTCGGTTGCTGAGCAAACAACCTCATGATTGTTGGTTTGTGGGGGAATTGTTCATTGCCCATTATTTACTACACTGTTGTAGATTTTCCAGA
The DNA here is from genome assembly GCF_053919585.1 of Euprymna scolopes. Taxonomy (NCBI): domain Eukaryota; kingdom Metazoa; phylum Mollusca; class Cephalopoda; order Sepiida; family Sepiolidae; genus Euprymna; species Euprymna scolopes. Next base: position 38,445,194 of record NC_136517.1, read on the forward strand.
AGTCACGAGTTCCTAGTTTTTGTGCTTCGATGCGCTTTTTAGTGGTTTCCGTAAATTCTCTCTTAGCTGTCGCTGTTTCTTTCTTAACGTTATTTCTAGCTTCTATGTACTTCTGTCTGTTGTAACTGAACTTATGTCGGTTAAATCTGCGGTATGCATGCTGCTTTTGAGCAATGGCAGTTGCGCAAGTCGAAGTAAACCATTGGGGAGAGTGGAGCTTGCTATAAAATTTCCGCATGGGAACATGTGCTTCGATTGCAGTTTTGAACCATTCAGTGGTCTCGTTTGCGCACTGTTCAGCAGGAAGAGAAAAAATATTTTCCTATGGAGCATCTCTGATAAGACCTCTGATGGCTTCCCAGTTAGCCTTTTTATAATATCTCGTTGTTTTGAGCACTAGCTCTTCAGTTTGGGCTCTAGAGTTTAGGGCGATTTTAACTATTATCACTGCAGGATCAGCGTTCCCAAGTGGGCTGTCGGCATTCGTTATACAATCATCGGGAACTATGGTCAAAAACAGATCTAAAAGTTATGCGTGTTGTTCTTGCTGGTCAGGGAAACGGGTTGGAAACGTAACAATTTGTGATAAGGAGTGAGATATAGAGAAGCTATTAGTTGTGTTGCCCGCTGCATCTGTGTAAGTAGAGAATCCAAGCCAGTTTTTGTGATGAACATTAAATTCGCCAAATACATGCACTTGTGCGCTAGTGTCGAGGGAGAGTGCTGTGTCTATGCTGTCAGACACTTTGTTTATTAGGGTGCAGTCCAGAGTCGAGGGAGAGCGGTAGAGAAAGTAAAAGTAGCTAATGTTGTGTTGCATGATTAGTCTAAAGCACATAAAGACTTGATCATCCGATTCTAGGTTTATTTCTCTAGTCAAGGGAAGGGTATTACGAATGTAAACTCCAAGTCCGTGCATGTGTCTGTCAGAGTCCTTAGGGCAGAGTGGGAGATATCCAGGAATGTTAAAGTAGTTAGAGGGGATGTGGGAGTGTACGTTAGTCTCACTTAGTGCTAAGATATCCGGGGTATTTATTCAGAGAAATGCTTCAACATCAGATAAATGAGCTCTAAGCCCACGGATATTTGTGAATGGAAGCCTCAAGGGAGGAGACAAGTTGGATTTGTTTGACCCTAAGCCTCGTAACTGAAATTTGCAGTATCTTAGCTGTGACACTAAGACTATTTTCTGAATGGATGCTATGCTCTATGGCTGATCTTAATGTTTGCCTATAAATACAGAATACGAATTCCGAATCGCCATGAACTAGTTCTTCTTGTAACTGGAAAAAACACCTTACGGCCAGCTACGAAATCCCAATATGCAGTTTACCTCCAAGACGACTACCTCTGTTTAATCTGCATGCAAAAAAAAAATAAATTCTCTTCAAGCTAAACCTTACCTGAAACTAAATCCTAATGGAGATCTACTGTTATTTGTAAGTAAATAACCCCTGTCTCTTGAACGCTAACAATCTGCTCCTTCCCACCAAGCCGCCACTTAACTCCTACATTGCACAGCATTTGTAGTGGAATCATTAACTTCCAGCCCCTAACCCTCACATGCTAACTGCTTAGTCATCACATTTCTACCTCTTAGACATGCATTAAAGTTCATTCAGCTAGGTATTTAAGTGCACTCGGAAACAAAGCGCACTGCATTACATGAATATGTCTCCTCCTAGATAGTTTTGCAACGATTAATCCGAAACTGAACCGATACTCCTTGTTATGCTAAATGTCCGTGACTCTTACTTGAAAGCTGTCATTATCTTCCCTCAATAATAGAAACACACTTTATATCTACAACTTCAACTTTATTCGCATCTACTAAAAACCTGCCCATATATCTATTTACCTAATTACACATGACGCAAAACTTACTGTTTTATCCGTACTATATTGCACTCGCATCTCAAACCCTCCTGACATCTAAAATATAGTTTGGGCACAACTCGTAGTTTAATTCTTAACACCTACTCATACTTTAATGTTATCCTAGACCTAAGCTAACATGAATAAAATTTAAAAAAATATATAAAGGGAAAGCCTCAAACCACATTATCTCCTTTCTAACAAGCCTTCTCAAGCACTGCATGAGCTCTACTCACCCCCTTTATCCAGTAACAATGAAATAGCAATGCCCCTAAATCACTTTGAGGAGTGTAACTATTCAGCAGATATATAACCTCTACAAACTAACTCAGTAACATTAACTAACCACGCGGGGTCGCAGAAATACCTGGATTAGAACCCAGGCGCGGAGCAAACCCTCTCAGTGCTGACGGACCCAGTAGATCTTCCCAGATCACCCGTCTAGGAGAAGGAAAACTCTGAAACTAAACCAAAGGGGAGAGAGGCCTCTTCAGTCTTGGATGACAACCTTCTTAGAGCTGGTGACTCAAACAAATTACCGGTTTGCAAACCTAAATTGCTTAAGGAGTAGATAGGTTCTGTCTATCGCCCGGCTTCCATATTCCTTCCTTGCCTATTAGTAAGGCGCAGAGACACTATCACAGTGAGTCGACAGAAACACCCAGTGGTAGATCTTGTTCCTTGTCTAGGGCAACGAACGCCGTTTTCCCCATTCCCGACACACCCCACCCCTAAAACTGGGCACTTGAGAGTGCTTGAGTACCATATATGCGTGAGCAATTATATTGGGTTGACCTTCCTCTGATGGGTTGAGGGTACCGGGTTTACAGTTACTGGCTACTGTTTCCGACTAGTAGTACAGGACCCTAACTCTTCGGTAGCGCTTAGAGCGGCTGCTCCATCAACAGTTGTATAATATCGGGATGTTTGTAGTGCCATGTCGCGCATGGAAAGGGACCCTGCACTCATCCCCGGTGGGCTTTTCTGAGGCCACAATCCTAACTGAAGAAAGGTCAGCTGATGGTCTACTTTTGATGCATGTCTGACGCTCTGCATAACCTCTTGTTCAGCTCCTCCTTACCTAAACTGAAACTCTTTAAAAAATATAACGACAGTACAACCTAAAAATAAGATTATATATATTCAACATTAATAATACACTGACAGTCAATTAAACGTTAATCATGAAGGCCCCTTCCCCACAAGAAACGCCATCCCTAGAAAGAGACCCCACCAACGATACACAAGTATTTCCCTCTCCCCTATTTTTGATATTTATTTGCTTCCCCAGGAAAGCAAATTAGACACAAGGTCGTTTTTAATGTGGGGGAAAACCAGTCCCCCCTCAAAAAGGGGGCACTCTGGCAGTTTCCAAATAAATAGTAATCGTCTCAGTATGAAGGTGTTTCCCTTACATTGACCAAGGACCAATTACATAACAGATACTACCATTAACTACTAATTAACTTAAGCGAAGCATCAATCCCGGTCCGAAGTCCAAGATGATTTATAGGGATGTAAATTTTAGGGGTAATAACCAAATTCGAATATTGCAGACCTTTACCGATGGAGAATCCGAAAATACCCAAAATGACCCAAGCATATCAGTCGAGACCTAACCATAAATCATGTAATAGAAAAGAGGGATCATCAGCTGATTACCACGTAGCTGTTTTGGATATTTAAACAGCAAAATAATTATTACATTCATGGCTCTCCCGTGCTATGGATCAAATAAGTAATTTAGCGCTTCTACAGTATCAGAACGAAATTTCGGAAATCTTAATATTGAATTTCACATGAAAACAATTGTAACTACGTAATTCTCGTATTTTTAAGATGATTATATCCCAAAATTACAAAAATCGATGCTGTAGAAAATTATTTTTTAAAGAAAATAGAAAATAGAATTTGAAGAAAACTATCGTATTTGCTTACTTTAGACACAGGATTGTTCATAAGGGAGGTAATTTTCCGTTTCGATTTATTTTATAAAAACCAGATGGCCGCAATTTTTCACCTACTAACACGATTATTGGTTAGTATTTTTTTTTAATAATTCAGCAATATTCGGGTAATTTCCATTGCATAATTTGGAAGCTAACATTGTAGCTAATTAGAATTGGCAAAAAAAAGAAAAAAAAATCAGTAGAAACCATTGTTTTTTTTATCTGAAAACTTTTATTTATCGACTAAAAAATTTCATTCTGATAGTGTAGACGCGCCAGTATTTTCTATATTACCAAATATTGATATATTTCAGTTATTATTTCGCTTCGGCAGTTGTATTCCATGTAAATATTTTTTTTTGTGACAACAGTACTGATCTTCAATCATAACACTAATATACAATCACCAAAAAGTTTGGACAGTACAGTACTCAATTTCCAACTGCTTATCTCTTTCTCTTGTGATGGCAAGAACAAGGAAGAAATACAGAAAGAGAGAGAAAGAGAGAGAGAGAGATAGAAAGAGCGATAATGGTTTACGTCGACTTGCGCAACTGCCATTGCTTCAAAAGCAGCATGCATACCGCAGATTTAACCGACATAAGTCCAATTCCAACAGACTGAAGTATATAGAAGCTATAAATAACGTTAAGAAAGAAATAGCGACAGCTAAGAGAGAATTTACGGAAACCACTAAAAAGCGCATCGAAGCACAAAAACTAGGAACTCGTGACTTCTGGAAAATCTACAACAGTGTAGTAAATAATGGGCAATCAACAATTCCCCCACTAACCAACAATCACGAGGTTGTTTGCTCAGCAACCGAGAAGGCTAACATGCTTGCCAGTCGGTTTGCCTCAAACTCCACACTGGACCCTTCCAACCACCCCTACCTGACTTTCCTATGCGGACAGACGCGACGCTAGACGATCTGAAAACCACCCCTGCTCAGGTGCATGCTATCATAAAAAACCTTGACACTTCAAAAGCATGTGGACCCGATCTTATCCCAGCTGTGCTATTAAAAAAGTGCTCAGCCGAAGTAGCTCCAGTTCTCTCCAAACTCTACAACAAATGTCTTAATGAAGATTGCTTCTATTGTACCAGTATTCAAGAATTCTGGCGAAAGGACTGACCCATCAAATTATAGCCCCATTAGCTACCTCCCACTTTTTGCCAAAATATTTGAGACCTTAATTAACCATGCTCTAGTAACATCACCTTACAGATGCTAAACTTCTGACTGACAAACAATATGGATTTAGACAAGCCCGTTCCACAGCAGACATTCTAACTGTAATCTCTGAACGTATATACCATTCACTGAACAAAGCGGGGGAGGGCAGAGCGGTAGCTCTAGATATATCTAAGGCTTTTGACAGGGTATGGCACAAGGGTCTCCTCAGGAAAATTAGATCATACGGTATCACTGGTAGAATACTTAACATAATTAAATCCTTCTTAGATAAAAGAAAAATCCAGGTTGTCCTCGGTGGTCGTAGATCTAAACAATATGATATAAATGCAGGAGTGCCCCAGGGGTCTATCCTTGGACCTCTACTGTTCCTTATATTCATAAATTACCTCCCCGACAAAATTGCCTCTGAGATGGGTATATATGCTGATGACACTACACTCTATGGTAGGCACGACAGGAAGACAAATGAACACATTTCTAAAGAAATGGCAGAAACACTAGAGGAAGACCTCCAATATGTGGTGGAATGGGGACAAAAGTGGTTGGTCGCGTTCAATGCTGCCAAGACTAAACTAGTTTCATTCAATAATTACAAGAACCCCTCTCTACCACCTATAGCAATGGCCAACGACTCTTTATCTGAGACTGTAGAGATCCCTAGATGTAAAATATATTTTTACTCCAATAGTTTCTTCCCCAGAACCGCTAGACTCTGGAATTCCATTCCAGGTCCCTGCTTCCCCAACAGTACTGACGTGCAGAAGTTCAAGTTTAACGTGAACTGACATCTTGCTGCCCAAATCCCTACATAGTACCCCAGTAGTTGTTTTCCCTGATAGTAGCCCCCTACACCAAAGTAGCAATTTTCCTTGTTTGGGGTGAAAATGTAATACAAGAAAAGAAAAAAAAAAGAAAGAGAGTGAGTGAGAGAGAGAGACAAAGAGACAGAGAGGAGGAGATGTAGAGATAAATACATATTAAAACCAAAGAGACTGACGTGCTATTGTTTTGCAATCCTGGTGTCGCCCAAGTAGATCTGACCTTTTCATCCGTCAACCTCGCTTGCATAAACAACTTAACCTGGCTTACATTTTATAAACATATGATCTGAGATCAAATTTGATTGTGAACTCGCTCTGGAGTCGCCATGTTTATAATTACTCCATTTAAATTATACTTAAGTTAGGTAGAAGGAATTTAAATGTGGGGAGCTCAAGATCCCCCAAAATGGCCCTTTATGATTGTACCACACTCTTGCCAATTAACTGCTGATTTTAATCAACAGCTGAATAGTTTCGAGTAAAATTACTCGCTCAATAAAGTCGGATACTACGGAAGAGTCGTCGTAAACTTTCTTTGATTCTTTTGGTTAACCTCTGCGTTAATGTTGTCCATGTCTGCGGATAGGTCGACGAAAATTTGTTATTCTTTGTTGGTGTGGTTCGGGGTAGATTGGGCGTTTTGATATTGATATCAGCTCCCGTTGGCCAATCCATTTGCTTCATCTTTCCAGTGAGCGCCATCGTGATGTTCATTCCTGTTCTTATTTCGCTCGCAACCAGCCCGAATTACGCCGACCCCTACTCCTAACGCGCCCCTGCTACCAGAAAGTGTCCGGAGGGGAAAAATTCTTTCGTTAAAAACAAAATAAAAATATAGGAATACAAACGCCGGGTTATTTGATCTGAAAAGCGGGGTTTTGTTTAGTAGTTTTCTAAAGAAAAATATCGTTTGTGATTTGTTGTTGTTGTTTTTCAATGTCCCTATTTAATTCTATTTATTTTAGATTTAGCTAGCTAGACCGGATCGTTTTTCCATTAATTCGTTTTGCTACATACAAGGTCTGTCTGAAAATTAACCGGACTGGGTAAGCCGCGTAGGATACATGGGAAATGTATGTGAACGAATTGTGCCGTCATATAAACCAATCTTTCTCTATAGAAAGTTAAGTGGTGCTGTAGTTCATGGCTGTGGTAGAAGCCATCCTCATCGATGCCAGCATCTTTGTGTACAGTCGACAACAACACAGACATTCAATATAATATGGTATAGAAGTTGCGTTTTATCGAAGGGATAAAATGAAAGATATAATATACAGACATGCACGGATCTTAATAGAAAAAAATATATTCCTTCAATATAATTTGCAAAGTATAGTACAATTATAAAATACTAGCGCGGCATGTGGAAATTCCACAGTAGACTCTTTCATAAGTAATATATTGATGTTGACATTCTGTAGATGTTCAGTGTAAATGGAGACGCTCTGATATTATTGTAGCTTTTTTTTTAAAACAACAAAAATATTTATCTAAGCTAGCACGAATGCCAGGCAAAGCCCGGTCGTAAAGTACGCTTAAATATGATATTTTAATTTTTGCAGATTTCATATATATTATTATAGAGTTAATGTTTTATCGATTTTTATATATTATAAAGTTGCGATTTCGCCCTATTCCCTCTGCTTCAATTTGTTATAAAGTAAGATCTTTGACTTACTTGCAGTTTCATCAAATACTTTTGCAAGCAAAATCCTATCCCGCATTTTGCTAAATCCTACCCTCTGATGAGAAGGAAAGTATTTCTTCGAAACTCCGCGGATTAAGGACTATCCACTTATTTCGTGTTTCCTTTTCAAATTAAATATGTTTTTAACTCTTTTTCAAGGTGTTTTTTAACATGTTTTATCAACTATTTGCTCTTATATAGATACATATATATATATACATATATATATACACACACATATATATATATATATATATATATATATATATATATAACTTCAGTTCCTTCAGCCATAATTGAAAACGAAATTAAAACTCATGAAGAATTCTTGATAAAATAAGTTATTAAAAAAATATATTACTGGATTGCCATCAGTTATAATCGAAACCCACACCAAAACTTCCGAAGAATTGTTGATTAAATTATTTATAAAAAAATAGATGATATAGTGCTATCAGCTATAATCGAAACCGAAACCAAATCTTTTGACTAATTCTTGGTAAAAGTATTTATGGAAACAATGGGAGTACATAACAATTAAACAACCCGGATATAAGCGTGACACAGAAACTAACACACACGCTTTAGTATTAATGTATAGATAAATTAATAAAAATAGATATAAATAATTAAAATAAAATAACAATTTGTCACTTATGTTAATTTGTATGGATAAATTTTATTCATTAAAATTAAAATACTGTCTTCTGCGCATGTTGAGCAGACGTTGCTAGTCTTATTTAAAGTAATTTCTATAACAATATAAAATGGAACATAAATGAAACATGCAAAAAATTAAGGGGTCATAAGGTAGCAAGCGGTATCTAATATATAGAGTCTAGTAAATGCAAAAATTTAGGAAAATAAATTTATATAAAAAACGTTTTTCTTCAAGGGATAAGTATATAAACGTTATTTTAAATAATGAAAATTTTCATTGTACGTAGACGTAATTGGGGGAAAAAATTGAGTGATTCACAGCTACATATTGCTAGATAATAATATTGTTAAAAATTAAGTTACTTATCATCGATGTATCTATCTATCCATTGATATTATAAAAATAGTTTACATAGGGAGTTGTTTATTGTTTATAGAATAAAGCATAGCAATGGGTTTTAGTTGAGGATGTTTACATAAATTAGCTAGGTTAAATAAACAAAATGACCTTGGGCAGGCATGCGTGGAAAGGTCGCACGGCGAGAGACGTGTGCTTTTTAATTATGACGTAACGGAACTGAGGTCAAGAGGTCGGAAAGTTTAGTCTGTCGAGAGTTTGAGTTTGGTCACAGAAGTGAACAAACGAACTTCAAGCCAGGAAGCGAGGCTGTGAAGAACGAGCATGTGGACACGAAATGCAAGCTCTTTGTGAAGACCATTTGAGACAGCCGAAATAAATTCATATTTTCAAATTATAAAGTGTTTTTCTCTAGTTTCACAAAAGAAGGAAGAACAAAGTTCTCAATTGTTTATAGGGGTTGGTCATTCATGTTTCATCACGGAGCTCAGCAGCGAAGATAGAATAACTCTTCAAGAAAGAAAGGTATGAAGCATATATTATTCTTCTTTTAAAAAATGATATCTTTAAGTAAATATGAATTGTAATATATACTCGTGTGATAACTCTCTGATACAACCTGACTCAGTTTATATGTCGATATCATATTCCTTGGCTAACCAACAATACATACAATTTATACGTTTATCTTGTGCCGTTTGGAGAACAATATATATCACTCCTCTCTTATTGAGTATGTAACACCAATGTCTCCCTACCTACTGTGTAATATAATTGTTTTGATGCCAATCCACCTCTCTAAATACAACAATATCCCCTACCTTGGACTCCAGACGCAAAAAGGAGAGTTGGACATCCATGTGTAACACTGAAATCCATTATTGAAGAGGAACTGAGCTTATTGCTGCAATGGCCGACTGAGAACTCTGGGAATTGGGATTTATTCTCGTTTCATCTGTGCCTACTAGCATTGGATGAAATAAAGAAAGAAAAAAGTATTTATATAGCATAAATATCAATAAAAGTGAGAATGTGCGCGTGTAATGACACTTCTCAACCTATATACTCAACGAATGTTTTAGCTACAGACTTGAAATTTGGTACATAGAGTATTCAAACACGGGGAAATTTTTTTAATTTGATTTCATCCGAAAAACCTCTGCTAAGAGGGTCAAAATTTAAAAATTGTTACGTGGCGGTCATCAGATTTTTTATTTACTTGTCAACTGTTTCACGAATACGCATGCGTGAATCGTTCACAGGACAGATAGTTATGTTAAGTATAGGTTGGTTTAAAAACACTCGTTAAAGATCTTATCAAGCTGGATTTGAATCACTGTCTTTAGGTTTTGGTTTTGATCTCAGCTCGGGTATTCTTTTTTTTTTACTTACAAGAAGTGAACTGTTTAGAAAAACATAATACTCGAAGTCTCTTTACGTTTTCTTTTTAAATATATTTGTTACAACATAACAATCAGTATGGGATTAGCTCTTATAATAATAAATGCGAAATCTGCATGAATTTAATATATTTTACGACCGGGCTACGCCAACCGGCCTGCTAATTAATAATATTATGTAAGTAATACCCGAAATGAGTACTGGGCAGCATGACATTGTGTGATTGTGTGTGTGTGTGCGTGTGGGTGTGTGTTGTTTGATTACCTTGTTCTTGTTAGTGCGTATATAAATGTGTGCGAGTCATGTGTCTCTTTTTTCTTTCTTGGCATCCTTTCTGTTGATTATGAAAGGAATGATAAATTGATTCTCCCAGTTGAGGTGTTAGTATTTTCCACATTGTGAGCACGGGTTATAGGTCTGTAGTTGCTGGGGATGGTCCTTTTTTTTCTGTGTCCGTTTGCATCCGTGTGGTTCTAATTTTGGTGGTCCTGATATGACCTAAAACTATATCCGATGGTGAGGCCCCACCTTGCGGGCTTTGGGGAGTATGGAGCCACCCTTTAATTGCCATTGCTCCCAGATCCACTCTGACCCAGAGTGGTAGTACCTGTTAGGGTCCCAATTATGGGTTAAATAGAATCTGACGTGAAAAAAATATACTCCATTAAAAATCGTTCCTCAAAATAACTAGATTTGGCATTAAATAACCTGAAAAAGGTTGATATGCCGTAAAACAAAAACAACCGACCAATCAATCTAATTTTGGTCATCTATTCTGGTATATGCACTGTGGATACATCTTTTTAGGTGCTTAACTAACCTTTCATGTAGTGTTATGAATTTCTATAACGAATAAGCATGTATTCCAGTATGGCCTGCTGTTCCTCAGTTGGCCATTTTTTTGTAGGGTTGTCTTGAGGGTTGCTATGTTGATTTCATTCTCTGTTCGTTCTTCGACTCGCGGTGACTCTTGTTTCATTTCTTTCAGACATTCTGCATTTCTATCAGGTTGAGAAAAAAAGTTCTAGCAGTTTTTAACTTTTAAATTCAGATGAACATATCTCGACTTAAACAAACATTTATTGATCAAAATATTCAGCATCCAAGTCAACACACTTTGCCAACGCAAAACAAGTGTATTAATTCCTGTAACGGAAACATCTGGCGTTATGGTAACGATGAAGTCGCTGAAGGCGTTTTTGATATTTCTTAGTTTTTTTTAAGCATTTCTCACGTAGAAAGTTGTCGCTATGCTTGTAAAAACTGTCGGTAGGTGAGAGGTGTGGAAAGTATAGCAGACGAGGCAGAGTTTCGTAGAATAATTCGTTCAACTTCTGCAGGGTCGGTTTAGCAACGTTCGGTCGAACATCGTCGTGGCAGAGAATTGGGTCTTTGGCTTTGATGCTGGGTGTTCTTTTCAATGTTTCTTATGCATTTAACATTTAAAGTTGACAGTATTTTAGGCCGTAATGGTTTGGCCTGCGTTAAAAAACGCTGTAATGGATGAAACCGATCGCAGACAACCAAACAGCATGACCTTTATTTTGGTGAAACTCTGGTTTCGGGAAGTGTCGTTCAGCTTTGTCGGCGTCTAACCACTGAGCTTGGTGTCACCAGTTGTCGTAAAGAATTCACTTTTCATCGCAAGTCACAACCCAGTCGAGAAACGGGTCGTTCTTGTTGTGACGTTTCTTTTGGTTGTCGTTCAAATCGTAATGCCCTATTTATCAATCCCTCTCAAATTGTGGAAAATCGTCGTATACGCTACGTTTAATTCAGAAGCAAGTTCTTGAATAGTTGTGTCGAAATTGGATTCAATTAAGTCTATTACTTGGTCGTTGTAAATATCCGATAACACATTACTACGCTCATCATTTTTAAAACTTTCGGCGCCACCAGGAAATTCCTTAAACAACCACTGTGCTGTGCGTTCAGTAATAGTTCATGAGGCAAAAACTTCGTTGATATCACGAGCTGTTTCAGTAGCTTTTCAGCCTAGCTTGAATTGAAATAAGAAGATTGTGCGACTTTCCTTATTTCCTCCTTGTATTCAACGTTCTGAAAAAAAGGCAATAGTGTTAAAACGATTGTAATTTAAATGATTAGATAGAGCGAAAACGAATTTTAAAATTATATATAAAGTAAAGGTATTATAACGAAAACTTATTTTAAAATACATCATTTGAAATCAAAATTAAAGAGTCCGCAAGAACATTCATGTCAACCTAATAGTATGATCCTTGCTACCGCTCAAGTTTTGATAGAATTGGCTTTGATTGTTTCCAAAGGTTCTTGCACTGTTCATATTTATATTTGTCCCATCTTAATCTCCCGTTTTTTGCTTAAATTCTTCCTGTTTCTTGTTAAGCCTTTTCCTGCTAGTCACAGTTTTCCTTTTCCATCTTCTTCTAGTTATTTTCATCTTTTTTCCATAGTTTTGACTTCTTTTTTTTAAGTTTGTTGGATCTGATTTTCCATCATTACTTCCTCTCCAGGTTTTGTCAGCCGATTTTCTTTTCCCGCTTTTTTTTCTGTTTTAAACTTCATACTTACTGTCTTGCTATCCATGAAAATTAAAATGTTTAAGTCTGTAATAGTATCTGTCGGGATGTAGGGGATGAGCTTGCTCACCTTCTCTGTTTCTGCTTTTAATTTCTTCCAATATTGGTTCTTTAAGGATGGGAGTTTTTTTTTTTCGTTCATAAATTGCAGATTTTCTACTTTACGTGCTTCATTCTCCTTAAGTTCTATTATTTTATAGATCTCGGTTTCCATGTTCCTTTTGTCCGAGTTTTGAAAGCCTTCTACATCTAATACATTATTATTATTATTATTATTATTATTATTATTATTATTATTATTATTATTATTATTATTATTATTATCATTATTATTATTATTATTAGTAGTAGTAGTAGTATTACTAGCGGGGCCTGTGGAAATTCCACAGTGGCATTTTCATATGTGATATATTTCTGCTGCGAATTCTGTGGGTGTTCAGCTTGAATAAACCACCATCATATTATTCTAGCCCTTTTGTTAAAGCTGTATCGCCACCCTTTACTAAAATAATAGCTTTTATATATTGACTTTGCCCACTTCAAAATAAATGTCTAACCAAAAGAGTAGTTTACCAGGCCACAATATTTGCGAAAGAAAACCCGAATAACAAGAAATATTACGTAGGTATGATTTCCTTAGATTTCAAAACTCGATACTATGACCATAAAAGTACATTCATCAATAAAAAAAAACGCCGTATGAAAACACTAGCGAATAAATACTGGGAACTCAAGGAAAGCAGACATTCGCCGATAGTCGAATGGAAAATAATAAGACAAGCTACCACGTGTAGGGACCTAGACGCCCCATGTATATTATGCCTTCATGAAAAATTTGCTATCCTGTACTTTAAAGAACCCCAACATCTATTAAACTGTAGAAGAGAAATAGCAAACAACTGTGTTCATAAGATAAAATTTACTCTAGGATAGTGATACAAAATAGTTTTAAAACTAAGAAAAACAATAGAAAATAAACGAATAAATAAATTACATAAACGATGACACATATATGTATGTATATATATGTATATATATGTGTGAATATATATGTGTGTACACATATATATATTTATATATAAGCTAACATTAAAAAACCCTTAACCTAGATTTAAAACAGATCAAGAAGCTAAATATCTAGGCTAAATAGAGCACACACAAAGGAACAGGTCAACCAGAGGTCAAATAGGCCTTTGTTCGATAAATGCATTCTCATTGGCTGATAGAAAGGGCGCGGTGGATACTAGAAAGCTGATTGGCTAACTAAAATTTCAATAGAAGATGCGCATATAAAAACGACAAACAACCACAGAAATCGCGCGTAAGCCTGAAGAGTCCTGGAGTGGATGAAACGCGGAATATTCAGTGTAGCTTAATCGCCATATACATTTTATAACTTACTATATATATATATATATATATATATATATATATATATATATATATATATATATATATACTAGAAAAAGTACCCGTCGTGTACTGGGTTAAAACACAGCCTACAGAAAATATACTCTAATTTATGAAAGTATGATAGGTTATGAAAAGGAAGGGTTGTAAAAAGATAGCTTCGAATTTGGGGGTATCAAAACCAAAGCAAAATATGATGAAAATAAAAATAAAATAGATAAACCCTATAATTTATTATACCATAACTGTTTACACTGAAACGCTTATCACAATATTTTGTGGATCTATATTAAAAAACCTTGTTAAACTTTGTGACACATTTCTATTCTATGGAGGTCAGGCGCGAACGAACACCCCATAATTTTATTATACCATATTTTTTCAAACTGAAACATAATTATCAAACTATACTTACGCAGATAGATATGAAAAGTCTTTATTAAAGTTTGTGCCCATTTCCATTATATGGAGGCCAGGCGCGAACGCAGACCCCACAATTTTATTATACCATCCCTATTTAAGTTAAAACATACTTATCAAAATATTATTATGTACATCTATATCAAAAAAACTTGTAAACGTTTTTTTTTACATTTAAATTTATTATTTCCATACTTTGTGGACTAGGCGCGTACGCCGATCCCTCAATTTTAATGAATCATCATTATGCCAGATCAAACATACCCATTCCTGTGTCTCGATAATCTTCTATCATTATGTGTGATCAGTTTTCTATAATAGTCAACCATATAGGAGCCTATTTGTGACCAGACACACACACAGACGTTCAGCTTTATATATATATATATATATATATATATATATATATATATATATATATATATATATATATGGCGTTGGGGGATGCCCAGCTTTGCCCAGGCGTAAAATACGCTTAAATATGATATTTTAATTCACCCAGATTTCGTATATATTAGGTTGGTGCAAAAATAATGTCGTTTTTTGACGTTCAACTATATATAAAAACGATATTATTTTTACATTAACATAATTAATTATTAAGAAATAAAAAATAAGGAATAAAAAAAGATTCAGGTGCCATCAGCTAAAATCGAAACCTTAGCATTCAAAGCTGGTGACGTTACCTCTGGACAAAGCTGACATGCATATAAATCGATAACAAATTAAAAAAAAATAAAATTAAACTTAAATGAATGTACAAAATGTTTAACGATTTTTTTTTCACTTTTGACCCATTTTTGACCCCTTAAAACTCTTACTACTGTACCAATGTGACACGTATAGAAACTTAATAAAATTATTAAAAAGAATTTAGATCAATGTATGAAATATATAACTATTTTTCAATTGTATACCCATTTTTAACCCCATAAAAACTATTTTAAGCGGCTTAACAGACACATAAAAAAAAAACGCTTCGTAAAAAATCTAATCATTTGAGGCCCCTAGCGATGTTCTGCGACTTTTATTTCCCGTGGGGATAGAGTAATTGTCTGTATTTGTTTTTTGAGATAGAGTTTTAAAATATGGAGACAAAGAGAAAGAGAGACTGACCAACAGGCAAACAGATATATAGCCGTTTATATATTATATTTATCTACTTCTTTTCCTTTAATGTGTTTTTCTTTTTCATTTTTCGCCTTTTTTTCACTTTTTTTCATTTTTCGCCTTTTTTCACATTTGTTTTTAATTTTTCGCCTTTTTCACTTTTTTTTATTTTTCTCCTTCTTTACTTTTTTTCATTTTTCGCCTTTTTTCACTTTTTTTTCATTTTTCGCCTTTTTTCACATTTTTTTTTTCATTTTTCGCCTTTTTTCACTTTTTTTTCATTTTTCGCCTTTTTTCACTTTTTTTTTCATTTTTCGCCTTTTTTCACTTTTTTTTTCATTTTTCGCCTTTTTTACTTTTTTTTCTTTTTTCGCCGTTTTTCACTTTTTTTTCATTTTTCACCTTTTTTTTCACTTTTTTTCATTTTTCGCCTTTTTTCACATTTTTTTTTCATTTTTCGCCTTTTTTAATTCTTCTATTGCATCAACTTTTTTTCCTTATTCTGGTTTGTGAAAAATAGGTTCCTTCTTTCCATCCTCTGTCTTCTATTTTTGCTACAACCAGTATATATGATTTTCCCCACTCTATCTGTGCCTTAATGTAAACATAGATTCCATGAACAAAGCTTCTTTACCAGAACTGCCCGCATTTTGGTACACTGTTCCGCTGGCATGCCTCCCTGTTGAATACAACATGGTAGCCTTCAAGTCTAATGTAAACAAGTTCCTGTTGAGCCGTCCTCCTAAGTAATCGAAATTTCACTAATTTACAATACAAGTGATTACTACACCATCACCTTGCGTTTATTAACACTTGTCCTCGAATGACCTTCGGGCCTTGATAAGTGGTGACTCCCAAGTAAAACAAAAATCGTGCATTTTTTTTTATTTGTTACACACTCCTCCTTTCCTTCTTCATTTTTTCTCCTTTTCTTCTTTTTATCCTCCTTTTTTCTTCTTTTTTTTCTTCTTTTTGTTTTCATCTTCGTCTTCTTTTTCTCTTCGTTTACTTTCTCTCTTTCTTTATTACTACTAATACTCCTACTACTCCTGCTGCTGCTGATGATGATGATGATACTGCTACTGCTACTACTCTTCTTTCGCCTTCTCTTTTTGGTTCTTCTTTTTCTGTTCTTTCGTTCTCTCTATATTCTTCCGCTATTTCTTTTTTTGCTTCTTCTTCTCTTTCTTCCTCTGTCATTTCTGTTGTTCCCAAAATCTCAAAAATCGGGTCTGGCGTCTTTGAAACCAATCGATGACTAACCAAATGAAAAAACCGAAAAATCGATTTAGAAAAATAAATTCACCGAGACCATTCATTTGCTTTTATACTTTTATTTATTCATTTTATTTTTTTTTTATCGATCTCTCGCCCTTTTGTCCAGCCCATGTACGTGTCGAGATGGCTGCTGTTTGGCGCCTGGCCGGCCCCGTCCGGCAAACCTAGGATCCGATTACAAGAGTTCGGCGCCAAGCCACGTCCGAACTATGTCACTGGCCGCCTAAACCGTGCGGGGCCTGGTTCTCGTCAAAAAAAAAAAAAAAAGAAAAAAAAAAAGAAAAAAAAAGAAACCGACGAATACACCGACGAGATTTCAAGCTACAATACCCTCACCGTCACCATAGCCACCTTAAGATGATTCAAACATGGCAGAGACTTTAAGAGAAAAAAAAAGTACATGCTCTCCAGCTAAAACGTACCCTGTTTTCAACCGTATACAGAAAAACCGTTTCGAACAATGTTTCCAAAAGACTTTTTTTTTTTTAGATCTATCATTATATAAGCAGAGATATTTTTCCTCGTTTTACTCAACCTGTGACCCGGCGGGCCAATGTTGATACATTCTACATGGATCTGAATATTGAGCGCTTTGAATTGATTGTGACGAAAAATTTATATTTGAAAAGTATCTCATTGGTAACTATATATATATATACATATATGTATGCATATATATATATGTATATATATGCATATATATACATATATATATATACACACATATATACATCTATATATATATATATATATATATATATATATATATATATATATATATATATATACACTGCTGATCAAAAATTTAAGACCAATTAAAAATCTTACAAAAAAAAAAAATTAAGGAAAGATTTTAAACTCTTCCGAATTAACGTTACCAATACTACAATCTAAAAGATTATGGAAACAAAAAGCTACAGTCGAAAGATTTATTTTTAAAATTTACATTTTTATTAAATTAGGCTTTTTACACATGATCAAAATTATAAGACCAGAGAAAAAACATTCCATTAAATTGTACAAAAAGTGTGTGAAAACATTCAACAATCAAACTTAATAATGAGTTCTACTCCACTGCTTTTGATGACTTCAATTATTCTTTGAGGCATGCTAGAAATATGGGTTTTCTATTAAGGTGCGGGGATCCTGCTTCAGTTTCTAAGAATGGCTTCATGAAGTCCATTTTTTGTTGAATATTATTTACCATTTCGATAACCTCTCTCGTCATCAATCCCTAAACATTTTCAATTGGGTTCAAGTCCGGTGAGCATGTAGGATGTCTCAAGAGATGGACTCCATTTTTTTGTAGAAAGCTCAATGTCTGTCTTGCAGTGTGGATTGCAGCATTATCCAGTTGGAATACTCCTCCATCCTCACAGAAACGATGACTCTCTATCATCAAAGATGATTTTAACCAGCTGCTGTCTGACGACCCTGCACCACCTGGAGCTCCATCATCCCTCTGTAAGAAAAGGCATCCCATACCATAACGGACTCTCCACCACTTTGACATCTGAAAAAAATTCAAGGTGCATGTTTTTGTCACGCTGGAAGCCATCAGGACCATCTAAATTGAATTTACTCACCAAAACAAAGGACTTTCTTCCACTTCTTAACGTTCCTGGTTTGGTATTCACAAGCAAATCTTAAGCGGTCCACTTTGTGACATGGAAGTAATCAAGAAATTTGTTTAAGCTTTTTATTTACCTTTTTGTTGTAAGTGTCGTCTGATGGTTATTGGACTGCAATCAGCATCTGTAATCGCCTTAATTTGACTTGAAGAAAGTCCTCTGTCATTCATAACAACCCGTCTGATTCTCCTACTCAATGCAGGAGAACTTTGTGGGAGGGGGGGCTACCAAAGTATTTTGCTTTTCCATAATTCTCAGTGTTCTTTAGAAAGTTGCAAATAACAGTTTTACTGCGATTTGCCTAAGCTCCTATCGCTCGCTGTGACAAACTTTGCTTATGGAATCCTAAAATTCGAGAGCGCCCAACTTCGGTTAGTGTTCTTGCTTTAGGCATGGTAACACCTTTACACAGTGATTGCTAATCTCTAACTGAACAAAAACATTAGAATTACCATGAATCTATCAATTTATGCTCTTGGTTGTATAATTTCGATCATGTGAAGAAAGGCTAATTTGATAAAAATGCAATTTTTAAATACAATTTTTTTAATGTACCCTTTTGTTTCCATAACCTTTAGATTGTTGTATTAGTAAACTGAAGTCGGAATAGTTTAAAATCTATCCTTAAAAAAAGATTTCTTTTTAAAGATTTTTAATTGGTCTTAAATATTTGATCAGCAGTATATATATATATATATATATATACATATATATATATATATATATATATATATAATTTTTTAAACTTTTTTAATTAACATTGGTGCGTGACTTTGTGGCCACCCTTTATATATATATATACATATACATACATATATATATATATATATATATATATATATATATGTATACACAAATCTACTGGTATGCAGATCCAGTGATTGTCGGTCTTACAAATATTATTAGATGCAATATTTTATATGAGACAATTTAAGTTAAATAAAATTGCTCAATGTACAAGATAAAGCAAATAAATCATAATTTAGGTATCTAAATTTTATGATTTTAAGACGTTAATTTCCAAATATAGAACTTCTTTTTCTTGTTTGCAAACAAAGAATACAGTTTAATAAATATTTATCATCAAACTGTATTCTTTGATTGCAAACAATAAAAAAATATAATATTTGAAAATTAAACTTTTCAAATCATAAAATTTAAATTCCTAAATATATATATATATATATATATATATATATATATATATATATATATATATATATTGATATGTAGTTTGCTTGAAGCATTGTGTGGGATATATATATATATATATATATATATGTATAGGGTGCCCACAAAGTCTGGCTACATAATCTACAGGATGCTTCCACAAAGTTTGGCTACATAACGTAGCCAGATTTTGTGGACACCCTGTATATATATATATATATATATATATATATATATATATATATATATATATATATATATATATATATATGTACTTCTTAAATGTTATGATTTCATATGTAACCGTCTCCCTTGGTGTTCATGTTTTATAATGTTTTTCTTTTTATCTGTGATAACTTGCATACAGTTGTTTCGGCATAATGCTGGCATTTTGTTAATTATAACTTTGAAGAACTGCGCAATCTCATCAGCGCGTATTAAAGAAACCAATTTTAAAGGGTTTTCTTCGAACAAATATTTTGTATTGACACGTATTTATTCATTTATTTACCCATTTTCCACAGCATACATATCTATTGCACCAAACAAATTTTATCAAAATACAAGACTACCCGTGACCCATTGGGTCAGTATGTTATATTAGCTATGGAATTAATGTATGGGCGTGACACTTGTGACGTAAAGAAAATACTTTTTTGTGACATAACAGAAACATTTCTATTAAAGTATATTAAAATGAAAAAACAATATAGATAGATTTCTATGTGTCGTTCTTTTTATAATTGTTTTTTTTTAAATTACAGCCATTGAATTATAAGTGATTTGCCATACTTATAGGTAAATGTGAACTGAACAGATACCATAATACTTATTTGGAAATTAACCTCTTCAAATCATAAAATTTAAATACCTAAATTATGATTTATTTATTTTCTCTTGGGTAATTTTTACCATGTTTACTCTTTTATTACTCCCATAATATATCAACTTTTTTCAGTAGCTTTTAAAATGCTGGTTTCTGTTAATTTATAGTTTTTCATATATTACATTTAAATTATTAATATTTAATACAATTTGTCGGGAATATCTTATTAATTCCATGTTTTATTTTAGCTGGTTGTAAGCAGAAAATATACGTGTTAATAATTACGCTTTTTAAGGGCTTGTTTACATTTAGCGCCTTATAATTACGGAGTTAATAAAGATAGTCTCGCAGCACATTTATAATAATTTAAATACGAAATTATCCGCATCTTTAAGCATTATTCAGATTTCAATAGTAATATTTAATTAAAACTAGACCATATATAAAACTAACGGACAGCAGCACTATTGAGCTATTTCAGTTGAAACATTTGCAATTTACTATCATAATTAGTAAAAGTGCATATAGAAAACAATTATATATATAATGAATATTAGATACAATATAATAGAGTGAGCTTCTAAAATTGATTCAAATTGAAACAGATGGCTGTTTGTAATGACCAAATGTAACTGTTTATCTTCGAATAAATAATAAAAAAAAATATTTTTCTCTTGCTATTACGCACTATCTAACAACCTCGTTGAGTTTATTAGTCCCTACTCTTTAATATCTCAAACCTATATATATAGATTCGAACTCGGCAACAGGAGCCATATCTGGCTCGATTAGCAAATACCGTATCCATTCGGCTACCATTAACCGCGTGAAATAACGTTGAATTTACACATTTTAATTTTAAATGTTCTTTACGTCAGTCAGACAGTGATCTAATCTTTATACGATGATCTATGCATAAGAGCTAAATTGACCGACTTAATTCAATGAAAGTGCTCAACGATAAGAAACGAATTTCTTAAAGGGGCTGTCATAATTATTTTTTTTACTATAATAATTAAATACCCACAGACACTAGTGTTTCATCCTTTCGGGAAACTTCAGTGCAGGGTGTCACGATTAACACCAGTCGACAGATTGGATATATATATATATATATATATATATATATATATATATATATATATATATATATATATATATATTATTCCTTAATTGGAATTCATTTTTTAGATGAGCATTATATGTTAATTTTATTTTTATTTCGGACTATTAGTCTCATCTTTATTAGTTGTTGTTGTTTTTTTTAAATTTTTTTATTGGTTCACAACGTTTCGGCCAACTTCCTCTGGCCTTCGTCAGGTGGTAACCGCGACGGATAGGAACTTCGAATTTCCTAACAACAACTACGGATGGCAGTGATGGCTGAGAATGCAGTTAGAAGATTCGAAGTTCCTATCCGTCGCGGTTACCACCTGACGAAGGCCAGAGGAAGTTGGCCGAAACGTTGTGAACCAATAAAAAGATCCAAAAACAACAACTAATAAAGATGAGACTAATAGTCCGAAATAAAAATAAAATTAATATATATATATATATATATATATATATATATATATATATATATATATATTAGATATTTCGCATCAGTAAAAAATAAACTAGAGTGGTCAGTTGTATGACAAGAGCATAGCATACTTTATTCATAAACTAGCAGACTTGTGAAACTACGTTTTAATATGTACTAGTGATTTCAAAAGTAAAGCAAAAGAATGAATTTGATAGTATCAGCTACAATCGAAAACAGAAACATTTATCGCGCCAGCTTTAATCGTTACCGACTGGTCTATGGTCCAATAGATAAGAAACAGTTTAAATGAATCGACTTCAACGTATAAACATATATTTGCGCATGCGTGAAAGATAAACGATTAATCGACTTACGCTTGCCAAGATGTTTTTTTTTTGCAATTTTGACCCCTTAGCAGCTATTTTTATCAGATAAAAACGCACAAGAAAATGTCTCACAAAAATACAATCACTGGACTAGCCTTGCGCCGCTCTGTGAACTTGAGTCTCGGAGAAGATACACTTTGAACAGACGTAGATAGACAGATAGAAAGAGTAAGTTTTATAAATTAGACTATAGCATAATTATTTCATAGTATGGCCTAGTTTCGCAAATAAACCATTAACTAGTTGGGGAAAAAATATAACTTGATAATCGGTCGTTAGTGGAAAACACCCTGGCCAATGTACTTTTCAACAAACATCTTAAAACTAACTATTGCACCAACATTTCATCAGGAAAATATGATCGAAGATATATGACCCAGACATATTCGCTGACCATCATAATTTGAATACAAGATAAACTAGAATAGTTAAATTTATAGTTATGTCTCGGAACTAGAGTGAAAAGCACATCTTATTTTTCTTTTATTAATATTATTTTTTCCTTGTACACATTTTTGTGAATTATTCCATGGATTTCTGTCTTTGGATTATTATAGACCATCTTCTTCCAATTACGGGATTTCCTTGGATTTTACTTGTACAAATGGAAATTCTTTTAACTTTCTTGAAGTTTTACATTTGGATTTTACCGTCACTGGATTTTTTATCTTCCACCAGACTATCCATTCATGTGTAATCACATTTTTCTTTACCATATTCCCTCTGCTTAACTTATTTTGTTTTCAAGTAAGATATTTGACTTACTTGTTGTTTCATCAAATACTTCTGCATGCAAAATCCGATCCCGCCTTTTGCTAATTCCTACCCTCTGATGAGAAGGAGAGTATTTCTTCGAAACTCCGCGGATTAAGGACTATCCATTTATCTAGTGTTTCCTTTTCAGATTAAATATGTTTTTAACTCATTTCAAAGTGTTTTTTAACATATTTTATTAACTGTTTGCTCATATTATAAGCTCTATTTCCTATTTGGTTTTATCGAGCTTTTATATCTGGCTGAGATAATTTTATAAATATTAATTCTTTAATATTTATAATTTACTTTAATTTTACCATCTTGGATCATTTTGGTAAATTCAATTGTAATTTTCATTATATATATATATATATATATATATATATATATATATATATAGTAGAAATGGCAATTAATAAAAATATGAGGAATAAAAAATAAAACGTATATATATATATATATATATATATATATATATATATATATATATATATATATATATTACAGTTTTTAAAAGGATAAGTGCAGTCATTAGAATTCGGGGGAAGATCGATGCAGGGAGAAAAGAATAAACACTAAAAATAGTCAAAAGACTATTCGACTAAAATAAAAAAGAACCTCGAGGTACCTTTCGTCCGATCCTTGTCAAGAGATCACGTCGGAAGGAATTAAAATAAAACAATTACACAATTGAAAAATGGAGGCGAAGAGAGGGGCGAGAGAAAAATGATAAAACTACACGGGTTGAATTAAATGAATGAATAACCCGTGATATATCGTCCATATTTCAGAACCTACGACAAAATAAAAAAAATAAAAAATTCACTTGCGTGCAAATAATGCAGAAACAATAAATAAAGGCGCAATGTAAGCATATTTTTTTCTTCCCGGTATATCAGAGATCTTTAAACAGGTCTAATTTATGCGACAGCTCCTTTTGCCTACAGAGCGATGGTTTGCGCATTAGTAAAGTTACGGCCTCCAAAATATTCAGATGTTGTTTGAAACAGGCCTTGTGTCCAATGCGAAAGCACCCATCCGAATACGCTTCACCACATGTTTTATTGTCATACAAGTGCGCACCAATTGATGACTCATGAATAGGTGAGCGCCCGGATGTGCTGCGTAAATGCCCGGAAGTGTTCTGTAAACGCCCGGATGTGTTCAACAATGTGTTCATTCTAGACCCTCTGGACTTTGGAAGACATGCAGGACATGTTGTGCCAATCTGACTCCCAGCCGTTGAAACGTACGACCCACATAGTCAGCATCACACTGACATTTAAATACAACTAAACTTTTTTTGTAGTGTGGGAATTGTATCTTTCTTAAAAGCTGGGAAGGCAGTTTTAGTGCCGAACACCACACGAGGCTGCACCGCATAGAAACAGTGAGATACGACCGAA
Source organism: Euprymna scolopes (assembly GCF_053919585.1). NCBI lineage: Eukaryota > Metazoa > Mollusca > Cephalopoda > Sepiida > Sepiolidae > Euprymna > Euprymna scolopes. The sequence goes on from NC_136517.1 coordinate 38,469,625, forward strand.
GTAATTTTATCGATAAACCCTTTATTGATAGAACCAATATAAGGGAGTTTCAGATAAACTGGACACTTAGCCGTACCAAAAAAGGGTTGGTATAAAATTTAACAAGAGCTTGGCGAATATGCTTAGAGATTACACCCTCAGGGAAACCATTTTCCGCAAGAATATCAGCTATTTTCTTCAATTCTTCATCAATTTTGCTGGTTGAGCAAATCATGAGGGCACGGTGGACCAGAGTCTTGATCAAACGTATTTTTCTTCCGGTAGGGGCAAAAGAATCCCAACTTATATACAGGCCTGTAAATGTCGGTTTTCTGTATACAATTGTACTAAACCGATTCTCTGTCCTTTCTATAAGGACGTCCAAAAAGGGTAAAGAGTCATTTTGTTCTTCCTCTATAGTGAATTTGAGTGCAGAACGGAGACTATTCAAATTCAGGAAAAAATCGCTTAGTTCATCGCGAGATTTGAAGATGAGAAAAGTGTCATCCACATACCGCCAATAACGGAAAGGTCTAGAAACCCGAGTGAAAAGTAATGACTCCTGAAAGCCTAAGAAAGACCTGCTGATATATTACATCATTAAAGCTAAAGCAAACCGACTTGGTGGCTAATTTCATTAGTTCAAGGAAAATATTCTCAGTGGGAGGGGTCAATGTGCTCCGATAAAGCATGTCAGCACATATTTAATGGCCTCCCCAAGGGGCACATTTGTGAACAAGTTAGTAACAGCGAACGGACATAAGTTAATTTGTGAATTACAATCCAATTCCCGCATTGTAGCAGCGAAACGGAAGGAATCCACAATACAATTATCTGAAAAGTGTTTTTAGTACAGGTTCAATGATCTCAGACAACCATTTGGCCAATTCACGTTGAGGTGAGCCAATCATGGAAAGAATGGGTCTTAAAGGGACACCATTCTTGTGGATCTTAGGAATCCCGTACATTCTAGGTCGATGAGAACCCACGGGCCGGATCCTTTCATAAGTATCCTTGTTAATAAATTTCATCCTATGTAACTGAAGGAAACGTTTCTGTAGTTTCACTTCAGTGCCTGAAGTATTATCAACTGATATGTCGCAAAGCCTCTTAAATTTTGATTCATCGTTTAGAATATCCAACATTTTCCTGATATAATCATTCGAATTGAGAATGACTACACCAGCACCTTTATCCAGCTCAGTAATATAAATAAATATCCTTATTAGTCTGCAGGAGCTGGGCAGCTTGATAATGGATCTTAGTCCATGTAAACTCACGAGTATTATTAGGGGAATTAGCGAACTTATGCGCCAGTTCAGCTAACCTTGCCTTCATTCGAGATCTCTCTGTCTCTGTCTGTCCGTCTGTCTGTCTGTCTGTCTCTCTCTCTCTGTATATATATATATATATATATATATATATATATATATATATATATATACCACTTTGATAGTTAGAAGAAGAGAGTAAATTCAATTCTATAAGACGGGAATTTATCGGGATAATATAAAGTTCAACAAATCTACATTGAAGCTTATATAGGAGGCAGTATGAGTGTAAAATAAAGTCACAAAAACTATATATTGATATATATATATATATATATATATATATATATATATATATATATAGAATCATTCATTTATTTAATAATGGTATACATAAGCACTCCCCCAAAACTCTCACATCCAATGCCGGCATATACTCTATCCCTTGTAATAACTGCCACCAAACATATATAGGTGAAACACAACGTAAGTTAGATATAAGACTTAATGAACATAGAAGAGACATAAAGAATGGAAAAATCTTAAATGCACTTTTCTGTCATTGTACTGAACATGATCACTCGTTTGATTTTGATCATGCAAAAATTATCAAATTCGTTGTAGATAGAGCTAAACAAACACTTCTAGAATCAACACTTATTTCAAATACTAACACCAGATATCTACAATTTAGCCCCTATTATAGGAAATATAATAATCAGAGAGCAAAATACAAATCCTAGGTAATCAGTCTATATGTCCTTTACCGTGTCTCCTCATATAATTTCAACAAAATAAATAAGATTTAGAAAAATCGATTCAGTAAATATGCATGTACATATGTATATGAATAACGTTTTAATGTGTATATATATATATATATATATATATATATATATATATATATATATATATATATATATATATATATATATATATATGCATAAATAATCAAACTTTCCAACACGCACTTATATAGATTTTACCCAGAATGCGGAGAACTTTGGGATCTTTTTTACTTTTTTTACTCGAATGTGGTCTGTAATCGTTTCTTTTTTCTACATTTTTCCTACGAAATCCTGATGATATCCCCTGAAATAAGGGACGAAACGTTGATTACTATTTCGGTTTTTCTTTCTCAAATAAAACAATCGCTTGTATTTTTATTTTATTTTTACTCATATATATAACTTGCGTAGTTAGAAGAAGAGAGTAAATTCAATTCTATAAGGGGGGATTTATCGGGATAATATAAAGGCCAACAAATCCCAATGCAGCTTATATTGGAGACAGTACGAGTGGAAAATAAAGTCAGGAAAAACTATATATTGGTATATATATAAGAATTCATTTATTTAATAAGGGAATACATACATTTAGTTGGGGGATGAAGGAGACTCTTTACACCAAGGTATTTCGAAGCCTTATGCTTCTCATCAGAAGAGTAGAGAATATGCTAGGTAACATGATGGGGATGTGACATCTAGCGATGAATCATTCAATATTTACCAATATATAGTTTTGTTAAATTTCATTTTCCAATCGTACTGGCTCATATATATATATATATATATATATATATATATATATATATATATATATATGTATATATATATATATATATATATATATATATATATAGTAAGTTATAAAATGTATATGGCGATTAAGCTACACTGAATATTCCGCGTTTCATCCACTCTAGGATTCTTCAGACTCCTGCGCGAATTCTGTGGTTGTTTGTCGTTTTTATATGCGCATCTTCTATTGAAAATTTACGTTAGCCAATCAGTTTTCTAGTATCCACCGCGCCCTTCCTATCAATGAGAATGCATTTATCGGACAAAGGCCTATTTGACCTCTGGTTGACCTGTTCCTTTGTGTGTGCTCTATTTAGCCTGGATATTTAGCTTCTTGAAGCTCTATTTAGCCTGGATATTTAGCTTCTTTCGTGGATACTTGAAAGCTGATTGGCTAACTAAAATTTCAATAGAGATGCGCATGTAAAAACGACAAACAACCACAAAATTCGCGCATAAGCCTGAAGAATCCTAGAGTCGATGAACCGCGGAATATTCAGTGTAGCTTAATCGCCATATGCATTTGATAACTTACTAACTAGCTCTATCTACGTATTGAGCACTTTTGAAGTAAATACTTAAAGTTTACGCATAAATCTATACTTTCGTATATTAATTTTATGTGAGTAAATTAAGTAGTTATATATATATATATATATATATATATATATATATATATATATATATATATGAAGCATTGTCAAGTGTGTGTATTAAGATAATTTATAGAAAACAATACAATACAAAGGTGTAACGGATAGACACAAACTAAACTAGCAGACATTCCTAGCAAACGATCTTTGCGAGCTCTATGGAAAAGCCCAACTGGTTTAACAAAAACAGCAGCAACATTATTATAAGCACATTTTTAGTCACTTTTGATATTTACATGCCATCTCGACTCGTGTCAAATTTGGTGCAATTTCCCCAGTAGTTTTAGAGCAGATAAGTAACAAACAAAACATGTTCAATTAGAATAGATTAACTCTATAAAGATCAATGTCGTTTGCTTGAAGCATTATTTAGTGTGTATATTAAAGAGATTTCAGTTTATAGAAGTATAACGGATGGACGCAAATTGAAGCAAATCAAGATATACTCGTAGAATGTTTATGAATACAATCTATACGTATATTTTCTTTTATTTTATAATTGTATTGTGTCGTTACTTGTATCAGCATGATTAGATGAGAGTTTGTATTTTGTAATATTTCGGGAAATTCCCCTTTGTCACGTATGTGTTGCATTTTTTGACAAAAGTATTTACGGGCGCTATTGTTAAAGCGAGCAGTTTCACAGGAATTTAAAATTAATTTAATTCTGTTTTACATTTTATTTATATACATTTCATTTTATTTATATCCGTGAAAAATGCTGGAATAAGGCCTTTCGACAAATTTGAATCCTCGTCGCGTGAAATTTAACAAAAACATAGATATTAATAAGTTCTACTACATTTTTCGTTGGAATATTTAAAAATATATTTTTACAAATATATTTTTAATATTTTTTTAAATATTTTTTAAAAAATTTTAGTGAGAAACAATTCTCTTTTTGAAAATTTAAATATTTCAGATTAGCATTAAATTTGACCATAAAATTATAAGACAGAAATTAAACAGAACTGCCTTATTTTCTATTTCTTATCAAGTTCATTGCAACTTATATTCAAACATTTTTCAGAATGAAAATTACAAAAGGGAAACTTGACTTTATGATTTGTATCATTTTATCGATTTTTATCTCCGTAAAAGTAATGCTAAACTATAGTTAGTTATAAGACGATTCCAATTCTCTTTCCGATTCCGATACAATTACTGATGTCGTACTAAATGCTCAATTCCGATACAATTATCGATTCTGATGCTTTATAAACCTCTACGTATTTAATTATTCAGTTACTATTTTCCCAATTATCGTGAAAACACACGTTAAATGTGCACATATTTTCTCAAACGTAATAAAACACTGTTGTAAGCTTCTACAAATCTTCTACTGGTATATTTAGTCGGATCCCTTTGTCTATAAGTTGTGATGGGTATTTTATTTCTCTTAGATTTTTTCGTAGTTCCTTGAGTCGGATTGTCCGAAGGTTTTTGTCCGTGATTATGGTGCAGATTCTACGTGCTAGGTTGTAGGGAATGGCTTTTCTGTAGCTTTTAGGGTGGTGACTTTTAAAGTGTAGGTATTGTGGGGTGTCTGTAGGTTTGCGGTAAATGTCTGTGATAATGTTATTATCTTGTATGAATATAGTTGCCATTGCTGAATTCGAAGGAATTATTATTCAGGATTATGTCTATACTATCGATAATGAATTGCTTTGTGAATTTAGGATGTAGCGTTTGTACGTGTCTGTTGATCCAAAATGTTATTGCTTCTTTTCCTAATTCATGCGGTATATTACTATATAAACAGCTAACGTCAAATGTAACTAATAGTGTCTCGTTTTCTATTGTATGGGGTAAGGTAGTAAGGAAGTGAATGTCGTCTCTTATGTAGCTCTTAACTTGATCTGTGAAAGGTTGTAATAAGATGTCTATTAAGTTGCTAAGTCTGGTAATTTAACATGAATAAATGTTTATCATTTTATTATTACTTCCAGCATTAGGAAATTTTTGCTTTAAACAAAGTCAAATAATAAAAAAATAGACAATTAAAAGAATCGCTTTTGGCATCGGAAAATATGCACACGTTTTTCCGATTCCAATATCGATTCCGAGATACACCCCAAAATTACGCTCTTTCCGTTTCCCGATTCTGATTCCCATATCAAGTACATTATAGACAAGATAAAGCATATATATATATATATATATATATATATATATATATATATATATATATATATATATACTTTATCTTGTCTATAATGTACTTGATATGGGAATCAGAATCGGGAAACGGAAAGAGCGTAATTTTGGGGTGTATCGGAATCGCTATTGGAATCGGAAAAACGTGTGCATATTTTCCGATGCCAAAAGCGATTCTTTTAATTGTCTATTTTTTTTTATTATTTTTTATTATATATATATATATATTTATTATTTTTTATTTATTATATATATATATTTTTTTATTTATTATATATATATTTTTTATTTATTTATTATATATATATATATATATATATATATAAATTTATTTTAGCATAATAGCATTTCCTTTCTAAGCCAGGTGTCCATTTTTCCTATATTTGTAAACTAGTTCCTTTCTCCTCTTCTGATGAGAAGCATTAGTCTCCGAAATGATTAGGTATAAAAAGCGTTTGTAGCCCCTCCTTACCAATAATGTTTTTTTCCTTATTGAATTAATAAATAAATTCATATATACTAATATTTACTTTATCTTGTCTTTACGTTTCCTTATACGCTTATTTTTCAACTTACATACTGAGCTCCTTATAACTATTCGTTCATTATGTAATCTCATAATTTGGAACGCTGAAAGCAACCATTAAATAAAAGTACTAAGATTTAACACACACACACACACACACACACATATATATATATATATATATATGCACATGAAGTTATGAACAGTACATAGGGTCTAAGTAAAGCTAGGCTTAATTGCTACTAACGAATAAACATATCTGTACCGGCGTGCGAAATTTTCATAAAATGTTGAGTAAAAGTTTAGATATAATAAATTTGCATGTGGCATCTGCTATTGAAAACCTGCGGTAAATTGGTCCAGGGGGAAATTTCTGTAATCAAAATATATGTGGAGGATTATTTTGGACCATATATATAGTAATGATTTAAAAAGTTTAAAAAACAAAACAAACAATAAAAAATCGTGCGCCAGCACCGAGAATGGAAACCAAAACCGTTTAGCTTTACGATTTATTTTTCTTTGACATAAATGCCCGCGCTATAAAAACATGTTTCCTACAAAGCTAAAAAAAAAAAAAAAAACATGAACCAATAGCTATTACGTTACGCATGCATATTCGTAAACCGTTGTTCCTCCTTCACCTGGCAAATTTCATTTTTAAATTTTCCCAATTTTGCACCGATCAGCTCCGGCTAAAATCCAAAGAAAAAGTTTCGTATGGGTTCGAATCCACTATATAATAAGTTTCATGTCTGTATACAAAAATTGACAGAGGAGTCTGACCGGCCATTTTTTTAAAACAAATATATATACGCATACTTAAATATATATAGAAAGAGATTTGTGTTTAATATATATACTCATACTTAAATATAACTTCAACGTTGTTACGCAAATATTACGCAAGTATAAATCACGTAGAATATCTGCATGAATATATTACACGTAATAGTTAACTAAAGATGATCATCCCATAAGACAACCGAAAAAACTAATAGGGAATTAATTAAAATGAATGTTTAAAAGAATATGAAAATTAGCTAGATCTTCTGCAGATTAATGCAATTCCACGACGCATATATAACAAAGCTGTATTTTCTTTTTAAATAAATACGAAAAAGAGTTTTTAATACGAACATTAATACACAAAACACCCATATATATATACATATATATATATATATATATATATATATATAAGTAAAAATTCAGTTTACAAGCCAAAAGCTCCTGTAAACTTACAGAGAATATGAATGTTAATATTTATGTAGTAATCCCAACCAAAGTAAAGAAGCTAAATACAACCAGTAATATATATATATATATATATATATATATATATATATATATATATAGTGAGATTGTAAATTTTGTATATATATATATATATATATATATATATACAAAAATTACTATCTCACTATATTAACACATAATATTTATGACTTTATTATATTATTATTTATTATATATATATAAGTGACCAGTCTTCCATAAGATACATTAAAGATAGTGGATGGACCTAAAACAGAAACTGTCAAACGACGTGGCTGTAAGGTAGCAGAGGTATGTTGAGGGAGTAGATGGGAAGTATGGAACGGCCGCTAGTTGGCGTTGCGCTGACATCGGCAAAAACAATTCGGACGGTTTGGACATCAAATGAAAAGAAAGCAATTTCAATTCTTATTTACTTTTTTTGTTTCCTTGCGCGGTCCTAGTTGTATAGTTTATTCCGGGAAACTAAAATGTGTCCTGGTCCGGACAAGCGTGAGAGATAATTTTTGTTGTTTATGGTGAGAAAGTTACACAGAAAAGGAAATGGCTGGAGAGAGAGAGAGTGAGAGAGAGGGTGCGGCGGAAGAGAGAACAGATGGATTTAGAGGTTATAGTCTAGTGTAACGGACATTAACGCCGTTTGTGAACGGGCGGCTTTAATTTGTTGCGTTCGTAAGCGGCCGAATTCGGCCTGTCAAAAAAAAAAAAAAGAAAAAAGTAATAATGGTAATAATTACTATCGGCAACGAGAATAAGTATATAAAAACTGTATGTAAAAGATGGTGAAATTGCGACAATTAAAATCAGGGAAAGACTTACGAGACAGGAGAGACGATTAAAAGATGTTATAAAAATAATTCCAATACAAGAATAAATACGCAGCTATGCGTACACTTTTACAGACATTAATATCCGTCATTTCTCTTTGTGCAAAATTGTAGGCTCATCGTTTCGGGTTCGAATTCAATCAAAGTTGCTACATTACTTTCTTGTGAATGTCTACTGGAAAGAAATTTAATGCATACTGGAGAGGACTTGAATATTTACTAGATACTCTCCCCGAGTGTCTAATGTCTCTCTGCACGAGGGTTTTCAAGACAACCTGGCATAAAGATACTTTTCATTACGAATAAACCCTAACTAGTTATTGAGAATCACATAATATCCGCGGTCCAAATAAGATTTCCTTGGTATGGCTAAACAACATTTGCTTTGATCAGGAATGATGCACCTTCTCCATATTATATTGTCTCAAATCTATATATCTATAAAAGTGAAATTGTCTGTGCTTGTAGTTTTCTCTACCAAATTACTCTGTCCATTTTCAGTCTACAGTCTCGAGATTTGATTAAGGGGTATTGAGATTTGTTAAAGTGCTTTTAATCGGTTTTCGGCCAGGAATTCGTCTGTCAAGGTGTCAACATTCAACGATTTGACCTTTAAAAAGTCTACCAAACTCCTCCGCCGATTTTGGGTCTAAACACTTGAAATTTTAGATGTAGGTAACTTGGACATGAATCATACTTTTCACGTTATTTGAGTCTGAAATATTAAATGTTAACGGGTAAAAATTCGGGTCAAAATTTTAAAAAAATTAATTTCTCAGCCAATTTTTGGTCTAAACATTAGAAATGTTACATCAAGTGGCAAGTTTTAATCGTTTTTTTGGCCGACAATATGGTTGCAAAGGAGTCAAAGTTCAACAGAGCGGCACTTTGCGGTCCCTAGCAAATTATTCACTAAGTTTTGTGTGTAAACAATTGAAATTTCACATAAAGGGTATTCAGACATGCGGCAAGCTTTTTAATAAGTTTTTGGGCGGAAATTTGGCTGCCAAGAAGTCAACGTTGAAAGAGTTGACCTTTGCAGACTCTATCGTCTCTCGGCCATTTTTAGGTCGAAATACATGAAATCTTAGATGAAGGTTACCTGAACATTAGAAAAACTTCTTAATATATATATATATATATATATATATATATATATATATATATATATATATATATATATGTATATATATATATATACTTACTACCTACCTCTACTAAAGTACCGAGCAATAAAGAAGTAAATACTGAACATAAATACATAGCATTTTTATATATATACATATATATATATATATATATATATATATATATATATATGTGTGTGTGTGTATGCATATATATATATATATATACGTTTTATTTTTTCCTTAAAACTCCAAAACTAAAACATTACCGACATACGAAACACCCCTCTCCCACCTTTCCCCCTTGTTCCCTTCCTCTCTTTTTTTCGCTCTTCTCGCACCCCTCCCCTGACATCATTCACTCTTTCATGCCATCACAACGAACATTTCTGTAAAAGTCTGAGGAAGCTACAGACGGCCAAAAAAAAAACGACCGGGTAGCTGAAACAATAATGTAACTTAACAGAAAGATACGATAATAAAAAATAAAACGCATATTTGCTCTACAACAGTATTGAGCACGTTCTCCAGTTTTTATTAATTACCATTTCTACTATATATGTATATATATATATATATATATATATATATATATAATATTTATTACGACAGTATATATACATATTTCAATGTCGTACTAGTGGTTTCATTGCGCTGAATAAACCATAAGAGTCAGCGCAAATTCATTAGCGACATTGAAAATCAATGTCGCTAATAAATTTGCACTGACTCTTTCCAACGCAAATTCATCAGCGACATTGAAAGTATTTGCACTGACTCTTTCCAACCTCTTATGGTTGATTCAGCGCAAAGAAACCACTGGTACGACCTTGAAATAGGTATATATAGTGTCGTCATAAGTATTGTATCTTCAGTTCTCATATCCACGATCGAGTACTTTATTAAATTTTTTCGAGGCTAAGTAAGCGTTTACGCATATTATCGATTTTTTTTAATCAAACAAATGGTTGAAACCATTGCCAAAAGGGAAAATATGATGGAAACAAATGAAATCTACTTCATTCGAAACCTTAACCCTGATCTAATAATTATTTTTTTTATAAAACAAAAATTTTCACCTGGTCAAAATGATAAGACTACTTTAATAAAATCAGCTAGTTTGGAACAAATGAATAAGAAAAGCTTTCTATGTTACTAAAACAACTTGTTAGTGGATAAAAAACATCTTACTAAATTATAAATCGCAAAAGGGAAACCATGATCAGAGTTTGAGAGAGGAAGGATCTTTGAGCTTAACAGGGATGAACTCTCCATTGCAAACGAAGTGAATCGTAGCAAAACGGTCTTCACAATTTTTTAAAGAAATCCAGATCAATATGGGCACAAAAAAGTCCAGGTAGACCAAAAAAAAAAAAAAATAAATAACCCCATCACTGCATCGCCGTATCAGAAGAAGTTTTTTAAAAAAATCCAATATGAGCTCAAGTGATTGAAAAGCCAAACAACAGCAGAATGTAGTCCTAAAACCATCAGAAGGCATCTGAAAATGAAGGGTTTCAATCATTTAAAGCGACTGCAGAAACCACGTCTTCTTGAACAATACTGACATAGACACACAAAGTTCCTTGTTTATAATACTAGAAATGTATCATAGTCTGTTTGTATCTGTCAGTTCGTTCCACTTTTTAAAAAAAAAAAACTGGACTGATCTCGGTGAAATTATTGACATTTGTTAGGATTAAGTGCAGCTAACTAAATATTAGGGCATCCGTTCGAGGCACAGTTATGGATTATTAGTAGTTAATACAAAAAATGGACAGAATTTTAACGATATTAAAGCATCAATTTGGCATATAGCATTCACTCTACATCAACGGACTATAACTCTTGCCCAATTTAAACGGGCAAAATGCGTTTGTATTTAAAAGTAAAAATATTGTCTTTCCTATTATTGTTAATTATTCTTAAGTTTAAGCCTTTCATATTTTTTTCCAATGAAATGAACTTTGTAGACATAATTACTTTTTTTATTATTATCAGATATTATTAAGATGAATTTTCGCATCTTTGCTCATAAAAAGAGCCGTGACAGCGGCATATTATTTTCATTATTTTGATTCTTGAATATGTATCCGTTAATATCTTATATGTTTTTATATAGCCGGATGTGGTCTTAGGTTGATTAAATATGCCTGTGTCGGATATATAACAGAGGGTCAAAACAATGAAAAGAATATGCTGTTGGCACAGCCCTAGTCAGATCATCCAAATTGGAACATGTGCTTTTTGGAGCAAACAGGATACACGTACGGTCTACTTTTATTCTATAGGTTAACCCATATGCCCATATTGAACTAATTCGTTCAGTCGTAAATAAATAAATATAACAGCATAAATAAAGTGGAAGTTGATTCAAACACGCCTTGTGCGTATTAGTTCAGTATCTGCGTAGATGCTAGGTACCTCCAGGTTGCAACTGTCCATTAATTAAATTCAGTATGTGTTAAGGAATAGAGAGAGGGAGGGAGAGATAGAGAGAGAGAGAGAGAGAGAGGAAGAGGTGAGTTATAGTATAGACACGTTGGCCGGAAGTTAAGATCAGCTGATTGGATTGCGTGCGAGTCATGTGATCAGGTTAGCTGAATCGTTGAGATTTGATTTGGACACAGAAGACAACGGACGGCTTCCCGTTGTCTCCTCCTCTTCACGGGGGGGGGCGAACGCTGACGTGTGTAGAAGAAGAACCCACACATGCCGATTTCACTTCCACCTTCTGCAGGACATCTGGAGAAAGTGAAATAAAAAACTATAGAACTAATTCCTTGTCTTGGAGTGATTGAATCTTCATCCAAAAACAGGTATCAAGTCTCCCTCCAGGACGAGAAATTCCAGATGATCCAACATCGAAGAAGCAGAGGTAGGTTCTGAAAATGCATGTCATTCACACACGATTCCCTTTATGATACAACATAAATATATAAAATACAACAAACACTCAACCCTTTATTATAGAGCAACAACGTAACATATGGCGCCATTTGTTTCAGGGAGTGGAAGATTTCGTTTGTTGTCATTACCACACAGATTTTCAAGCACTATGAAGTTAAGTTCATGAAATGTAAAAATTCTAAATTGTAATTTAACTCTTGAATTTTATAATTTTTCCAGTTTGAAGACAATCATAATCATTACTCCTTAAACTAACTACAGGCGGGCCTACTTAAAATAGCCCAGAAAATGTAGTAGAGGCGAGGGACATTCTTTTATTGTTTAAATAACCTGTAGCATCATTTAAATCACCTGTAGTCTTATAAAAGATGTTGGAAGTGCTCCCCGCTGACATCTTTATGTGCATGTTTAACAACGTTTGCAGATACTGCTTGTAGATCTCCTCTGCTGATTCTCCTGGCAGTGTTGGTAATGTTCTCCTTTATTTAGTCTAGATAGTGAAGATTATTTAAATAAACTTTTTATTTTAAAGTCCCCCAAAGATGAAAATCACATGATGACCACTCCGGGGAACGTGGCAGACATAACCCTTTCCTTATTGTTCCCTCTTCCGTAAACATGTCATGAACTCGTGTCAGTGATCTGTGAGTCATGTAGTATGTAGCTCCATCTTGTTGGAAAAAGAATTGCATTTTGTCTTATGGTGTCAGTTGGTCGATAAGAGAAAGATTAGAGAGATTGGGATACTTTTAAGTGGGCGATCCTGTACAATTATTTACTTACTACAATAAACAATAAATATTTTTTTTAATCGTCTACATAATAATTTAAGTTTTAAAGAGTAAAATAATTTAAATCTTAGTTTTAAACTCACCGCAGTATGACAGTAAAAAATTCGCGCGCTGTGTGTGGTAGTCAAGCCTCGTCTTTCCACAAAAGAAGCGATTCGTTTCTGACTTTCTGTTTCTTCATAAAGTTTGGAGAGCGATACGCTATCGTTCTAATAACACAACGAACCGAGTATCATGAGTGGCCTTCCGTACAACGGCATGGCGACTCGTACATTCCGGATTTACAACACAAACATTTCACGCACAAAAGAGTTTGGGGTGGCTTGCCTACGTTCCAGCAGGACCTGTGCAGAGAATTCACTCTGTGGGGTCTGGATTTCTGTGTACATAACTTGTAAAGTTAATGAAAGCGTAAAGAAATAGTGAGAGTAAGAAAGGAATTACATGTCGATTCGGACAGGCGGAATAATTAAGGTATGTTGTTTTAAATGAAGAACGCTACTTTAGGCTTCTCTGGTCTTAAAATGTAAAAATTACGTGCGTGCAAGCCAGTAAGCACACACACACACACACACACACACACACACACACACATATATATATATATAATGTGTATATATGTATGTATATATTTGCGTATATGTAGGCATATATATGTATAAATATATATATATATATATATGTATATATATATATAAATATGTAGTTCTCCTCATCTGCTATGAGCTGTTTAGTCGAATCAAGGTCTTTCGTGTAGCTAGACATACCTACTATTTAAAGTTGGGATCTGAAACAAGACTGTTTTTACAATAGTACTCAATATTAATCTAATTAACCCAGGGCCATACACACACACACACTCGCAGAAACACAAACACACACACACATACATATATATACTTTTTGATAGTTTTAATATGGTGCTACACATTCATGAGTATGTTTCGATCAGCCGGTTATAATTAACTAGACAGCTTTTCATAAATAAATAAAAAAGTATATCTTGCGATATTGAACACTTTTGCATTAATCTCATTTAAACTTCATTGATTTCGCACCTCTGAAAATCATTAACCTGGGTATGTATATATATATATATATATATATATATATATATATATATATATATATATATATATATATATATATATATATATATAAAATATTTTTTTGGAAAAAAGGTTCCAGCAGAATGCTCTATTATAAGGAAAAATCTCAAAATAAGAGCGTATTATTTATATTTTTATTTACAGTTTTTATAATTAGGAGATGAGTAATGGCTGAACAGTCCCTAATTACCAGGGTTGAAACCGATGGTCCTGATGACTTCGCTCATCTAAACTTTCTGTAAACAATATATATATATATATATATATATATATATATATATATATAAATTTATAAAATTAAATCTATGACGTGAAATGGTTAAGTTTCAAATCTAAACATTTTATTATATGCAAGACAAAGAATACATATCAATAAGTATATCTACTTAACCTATAGGTTTTTGATGTCTACCCGCGTCTTTAGAGAAATAAATATTAGCAAATATTATAAATATTTTATACCTAATTTGCTAAATACAATAAATATAGAAAATCATAATTAAAGGTTTTAAAAGTTTTTAAACCACAGACTAAGGGACATTATATATTTGTTCACAATGAAAAGGAGATTGAATTTCGTATCCAAATTTTATGGTAAAGTCTGTCTGCATTGACAGTCTTTGGTAGCAGTGAGGTAAAGGAGTCCAATCCGTATTTTCAATCTTCAATCGCACAAGGTAAGAATCCGAAGTCGGCATAATTAATCCACTGAAAAGTCTTCTTTTAATAGAAAGCATATTAGGACGTTTATCAAAATATATGTTATAAGAAAAAATTAAAATGAAAATATTGAAAATTAAGAACATAATTTAGCTTGCTTGAGGCATTGCTTATTGTATATATAATATATATATATATATATATATATATATATATAAATATATATATATATATATATATATATATATATATATATGCGAACAATAAGAATAAAAATGAAATCACAAAAAATATATATTGGTAAATATAGATTGGTTCAGTTATTCAATAGGGTATAAAAACATTTAGTTGGGGGATAGAGGGACTCTTTATGCCAAGACATTTCGAAGCCCAATGCTTCTCATCAGAAGAGTAAAGAAGATGCTAGGTAGCATAATGGGGATGCGACGCTAGAATAAAACTTATTGAGCTTTATATTATCCCGATAAGTCTCCTCTTATAGAATTGAACTCACTCTCTTCTTCTAACTCAGTAAGCTATATATATATATATATATATATATATATATATATATATATATATATATATGTGTGTGTGTGTGTGTGTGTGTGTGTGTATGTATGTGTGTGTGTGTGTGTGTACAAGTTAAGATTAGATAAGCCATCGGTATCGTCGGTTCTAAACCTTATCATAGGAGACCGGTTTACGTCTCCATACAAAGCTTTCATCATCCGATCTATCTCATATATATATATGTATATATATATATATATATATATATATATATATATATATATATATATATATATATATATACAGAGAGAGAGAGAGCGAGAGAGAAAGAGAAAGAGACAGACAGACAGACAGAGACAGAGAGACAGACAGAGAATAAATGACAAAAATTTATATTCTAAAATTCATGATGTTGACCATCTTATAATTTATTCCTTTAATTCAGTTCACTTATACAATTCTTGACAGTATCTCTTTCGTAGCGCAAAATCATAGATACTGTCAAGAATTGTATGAGTCAACTGAATTAAAGGAATAAATTATAAGATGGTCAAGATCATGAATTTTGGCATATAACTTTTTGTCATTTATTCATTTTATTGCTCTGTAATTATATTGAGCTTCTTAAATAAGGATTGACATACATATATATATATTATAAGAAAATATATTTCTACAGAAATATATATATATATATATTTATTTATATAAAGACCTAGATAGATAGATAGATAGATAGATAGATAGATAGATAGATAGATAGATATTAGTGTTGGAGCGATTAATCTGGAATCGGAAAAGTTGGAACTTTAGGGAGTTCCGGAATATCTCTTTTTCGATGCCAAAAACGATTCCTTTAATTATATTTTTATTTGATTTTGCTGAAAACAAAATCTTCCACCGCCGGTAGTAATAAGAAAATATTACTAGACATATTTATTGATTTTAAACTTCCAGTAACCACAAAATCTATAGATCACTCCACCCACAAGTCTGCTTTTTTATCTGAACATTCTACATGTGGGTTTAGGATAATCGGAAAAAATAACCGAAAACAAACGAAAAATAATGAAACAAAAAAAAATACTTGGAAAAAAAGGGTGTAAGTAGGTGTAACTGCTTAGTCTCTTAAATGGGGATTCGAAATATATTCTTTTGTGTATAATTTATAATGTTTTAATCGTCTTAAGAGCGGCCGTTTTTGGGAATATTCTCAAATGACATAATGTTTGAAATGATCCAAATGGTTACGAAACAATTGTGACGGATACGAAAATACACAACATGATGCTCTCATTTTGATCTTTGTGGTCTTGATTTTGTAAAAATATAAAATAAGTGCTCGATTATAAAAACTGATAATCTTGAAGCTTATTGAATCAATTTATTTTGACTTAAATTTTAATGGTATATGTGCAATTAACGAATTTTGATATATTTGAAAATATTAAATTTTTTGGTAACAAAATATTAATAAGGTATATGTATATGTACATACATACATAAATAAATATATATGTGTATATATATATTTATGCATGTATATATATATATATATGCATATACCTTATTAATAATTTTAACCAAATATATATATATATATATATATATATATATATATATATATATATATATATATATATCGACACATACTGAAATAAATTAAGACATATAACAATGAAATAAGTTACTCAGGTTCATCTTTCTCCCCATTTCGGGGTACCAAAATTAGTTAAAGGGAAAATTGTTCCCAACTCGCATTTAGGTAAAAATGCACTTTCGTATATATAATTAAATTCATTCCAAACAAAAAAGAAAATTAACATCTACATAAAAATTAACGGTACATTCAGTCGTGCGAGATAGCCTAGTGGTAGGGGGTTACGCTTCTTACCATGGTGTCCCGATTTCGAATCTCGCTAAATTCAGCCACTGGTGACCCGTAGACGACGAAACACGTGTCAGTGGATGATTATATTTTTTAAATAATACAATTCATATGTATTTTTATACACTTTTAACATTGTGTTCTTAGTTGCGTCAGTATGATCTGATAAATGTTCCGTCTTGTATGAGAAATTTTTCCTGTTTGTCTTCGCCTTTAGTCCAAAGTGCATACGAGGGAGCTATTAAAAAACAACAACGGTGATATTAACTGTAAATTTACATGTACACTTGATAGAGGCAAGTTTATTGCTAATTATAAAGTAATAAATCCAATACTAATAAAAGCAATAATAATAATAATAGTAATATTACTGAGAATATAAATAAAAATGGCGGTATTATAAAATATGAGAATAAAATGAAATTAAACGAAGTTATGAAATAATTGCAAGTAGTTTAAGAAATGTATAAGTTCACAATTTCCATGTTAATTGAAATAACATATATTTAAAATGAATAATTTAAGAGAATGCGTTTATTAAGAAAGAATTATCCTTAACACATGTTTCTAAATCAATTCAAGCCTAGTGTAGAAAATTAATACACTACACAAAGGATATCATACTAAAATGTTTTACGAAAAATATATATAATATTTATAAAACCGTAATCAACGTACAGGCTGCCAAATATTGATGCCAAAATGGATGCCAAAACTATTCCTTTAATTATCTCTACAGCTGATAGTGAGGATAAAACAATAAATATTTTTTGGATTTTAAACTACCAGTCACACTAAAATCTACAAGTGTATTTTTACGTTTGAGCAAAATATATGCACATATGTTTTTTATGATAATCGGATAAAAATAACAACTTTATTGTAAATATTTATAGATTTATAAAGAAGCGGAATCGGAATCGGTAATTTTATCGGGATCTGGAATTTAGTAAGGAACCAGTAAACGTATCGGAATCGGGAAAAATATTGAAATCGTCCCATCACTAATATATATATATATATATCTCCGCACTGATGAGTTGTGATACAGTAAAACAGTATTGTATGTGGATGACTATAATGCTCCCTATCTTGGGCTAAGCATATTTGGAAATAATAGACAAATTGCCATTACCGTATTAAACGATGCTCTTTGTGTAAACAAATTGAACTTCGGCATTTGGGCGATGTCAAACCATCGTTAATTCACTACCCAAACAGCAGCAGCCGAATACCGAAGACTGCAGTTTGGGCGGTCGGGTTTCAGTCCTGGTACTTGCCTGTCTAGTCGCACTGATGAGCTGTGATACATATCCACATAGAGTACTGACTCGATGTGATGACTATATATGTATATATACTAGCAGAAGTACCCGTCGTGGATGAATATATATATATATATATATATATATATATATATATATATACTATCAGAAGTACCCGTCGTTGACTGTGTTCAAAAACAGCCTACAGAAAATGGGCTGTGATTGATGAAAGGTTATGAAAAGGAGGGGGTTGTAAAGAGATAGGTTTTTATACTCAAAAATTTTACCCCAAGCAAAATATAATGAAAGTAAAGATAAGTTTTGCGAAAATATATTTTTATATCAACTTTGTTTCCATTCGTAGCCAAGAGTGACAAACAAAATGATGTTTCCTTACAAAGAGAAAATGTTATATATATAATAATATAAATACACAAGAAATAAATGTTACCATAGTCAATAAAAGTTACTTTTATGGTAGAAAAGTTCATTGGTTTGTATTTTTAAGTAGTTGGTATTTTTTTTTTTTTAATTCACGAACCGGTTTAAAAAAATTCAAAATGACAGCGACTTTGAAATGGAGAGCCCCGTTTCAATTTGAAGGAGGGGCAACTGGGCATTCTGTGTTAACAATTTAAGAGAGTTCCGTCAACGTAAGGAATATTTATAAACATATTTTAATGTTTTCCGTTATTTTGTGCTTGAGGAATATTCGATTATGGCATGTGTAGTTTATATAAAAATTCATTTAAGTAGTTATCGCCTTAAATTTCGTTTTAATTTCGGTTCGCTGAAATTATTTCAGGTAAAGAGCATTAAAAACTATTTCAAAACAACAAAAAACATGAACTGAACTTTTATTGATTATGGTAACATTTATTTCTTGTATATTTATTTTTTCGGGTAGTCGTTTGTTGGCGTTTCTGCTAAACACTCTTACTGAATAATATCGACGAAATATCGAAAAACAAAGAAACAAAAGCACTTTTGAAAAATAATGAAACTTTACTAATCCGAAACAGCAAAATGGGATACTAAAAAAGTAAACACGTAATTACTTTAGTTTTTTAAAGCAAAGAATCGATATAAAGATGAATAAGAAAAAAATAGCGCCCTTTTCAGGCAAAACAGCTTCGTTTCAGTTTTACAGTATTGAATAGTGTAGTATTGCGACATCGGATTCAGGGTTGTACTATTGTAATGTAAAGAACACGCAGAAAGGGTTGTAATCAACGGAATTCCTTCTAGTACACTGACAAGAAAAGATTAAACAGATATATAAATACAAATAAAATGGTTATGTAAATGTTTTTAAAAGACACGTAATCACGTGAGCAGGATTTTTTGCTTCTTTTGACACGATAACAAGTAACGTTCTTACTTTTTATTATTTATCTATTTATCTATTTTTGAAAGAGTGCCACGTGCGATTGTAGAAGGGAAAAACAGAGTTATGCAAAATTTGTGTCGAGAATTGTCTAAAGTTCCGACTTTTTTTTGGGGGGGGTCACTTTAATAAGAACGTGAATTTATGAGGTGAGTTTATTCGACACAATATGATTCAATGAAAAAAAAAAAAAAAAGCTAACGTGAATTAAGATTAAAGTTAAGGTGTTATTGTGGCCCCTCACCCCTTTTAAAAAACCTTGTAAAACTTTGTGACATATTTCCATTATATGGAGATCAGGCGCAAACGAACACCCAATAATTTTAATATACCATATTTATTCAAACTGAAACATAATTATCAAAGTATACTTACGCAAATAGATATGAAAAGTCTTTGTTCAAGTTTGTGCCATATTTCCATGGAGTACAGGCGCGAACGCAGACACCGCAATTTTATTATACCATCCCTATTTAAGTTAAAACATACTTATCAAAGTATTCTTATGTACATTTATATCTATTACCCTTGTAAACTTTTTTTTTTAATTTTATATTTCCATATTTTGGGGACCAGGCACGAACGCAGACCCCACAATTTTAATGAACCACCGTTCTGCCAGATCAAACATACCAATTTCTGGTCCTCTATACATCTTCTATCATCGATCAGTTTTTAAAATAGTCAACCATATAGGAGCCTATTCGTGACCACACACTCACACACACATACACACAGACGTTCAGCTTTATATTATAATATATATATATACTGTACATAAAAATAAATACCTGCTATGTTGGTAGGAAAGGCCCTGTTTCATAGGCTGTTAAAAACTTTCAAATATCCGGCATAAACGAAATTAGAAGGGTTTTTACATCGGAATAAATAAGAATTCAGATGACATTCCAATATCCCAACAAGGGGCACCACTTTCCTCGCAACGGCCATGTGGAAACTGAAACATTCCAACTACACTCTATAAATAGACCGACCTCGAAAAATTGCTCACTATACACAATACAAAAAATCATGATACTAAAGGCGATTAATAACCCTTCTCTAAAATGTATGAACGTCAGAACTGAAGTCTTCAAACTATGCCACCAGATGAAAACAAATAACTGTCGACCACACTAAAATGTAGTCCATTGTCAGATTAATATATAAACAAGCAGGGAGATGCGCCTGGCGTTGCTCGGTCGTAAAATACGGTTAAATATTATATTTTAATTCATAGAGATTTCGAATATATTATAATAGAGTCAATTAAAATATACGGGAATTTGGGAGTCATCTTACTGTCTTATTACGAGAAAAAAATGCCACGTGGTGAATGCGAACTTGCAAAATTTAAGTTCGTAAGCGAACATGTTATTGATCGGTCCAAGACGAAACGGATGTTATCACTTGCAAATTTATCTTTTTAAAATGAAACAACGAATATGCCGTTCACGCATGCGCGATTAACAAACAGTGTCGAAATCAAGATTTTTTTACCCTTTAAAGAAAACGGCAGTTTTATACGAAATAATTGATGATTTTGCTAATGTTTTGATATTATGTGTCCGAGAGATCGATCTTTCTCACGGTACCAGGTTCATGTCGATTCGATTCGATGCGAGTGAAAAATCTGTAAGTGGAGATAAAACACATACAACTAAGATTTATATTATACACACTATACTATATCCACTAGCCATAAAAAAACAGACAACATGTATTTATAATCAGCATTTAATAAGTATTTAAATAATACGAAGTTACAAGTTAGACCCATGCATCTATAAAGACAGTTTACAGAAACGCTTTCCTCAGAAGGTGATACGTGAAATATTCCAGTGGTTAATGAAAACGATAGTTGTCGAATCCCATTTTTTGAGCTTCCTCCAATTCGGAAGTTGCCGAAAATTTGAAATGGGTTGTAAGGTGCTCTCTGGATGTCATTCTCCCGGCTATTATCTCCTCTTCCCTGGGATCAGAGTAGGCAAAAATTTTCCTGAAACTCCCTCTCGGATAGTGCCTATAGATTCGTTTTCAGCGTCCTTCCAAGGTTTCTCGACAGGGGAGTTGGATTCCCATTCCAGATTAAACTTACTTCATCTTTTAATCTTATTGTAGCGAGATGTCAGTATTACAGCGTAGTACTTTGTATACTTTCATGATACTATCATCCCAGGCATTATCTCTTTATGAGGTTTTTTTATCCTTCGTTTAAGAAGCCATCTTTCGCGAGGGCCACCGACGAAACTTACAAGCTTTTACTATTGTTCTCAGTTTGGATTGTCCCCTACATGTTTTAAGTGAGCTGAATAGCCACACATAAAAAAACGACTTTTCGTTAACTTAAGCCTCGCGGGGGAGCGAGTACGGGAGTGAGTAAATAATCGTTCGTTCATTTTCGTGACACCCCCACCTCCCACCCGACGAAAATTATAAGCCCGCATTTGCAACCAACTCTCCCTTCTCGGATTTCTAATCACAGGGTAGATCTTTAATATAACCAGGGTAGGATAGTACATAGAGAGCGAGAGAGAGGGGGAGAGAGAGATGGAGAGAGAGGAAAAAAGGGAGACGAGAAAGAAAGAAAGAGATAGATAGATAGCCAGATAGATAGAGAAAGAGAGAGAGGGAGAGAGATGGAAAGAGAGGAAAAAAGGGAGACGAGAAAGAAAGAAAGAAAGAGATAGATAGATAGCCAGATAGATAGATAGCCAGATAGATAGAGAACAAAAGGGGGTGGAGGAAGGGGAAGGGAGAGAGAGATGGAAAGAGAGGAAAAAAGGGAGACGAGAAAGAAAGAAAGAAAGAAAGGAAGGAAGAAAGAAAGAAAGAGAGAAAGATAAATAGGCAGATAGATAGAGAAAGAGAGAGAGAGAGAGAGAGATGGAGTGAGAGGAAAAAAGGGAGACCAGAAAGAAAGAAAGAAAGAAAGAAAGAAAGAGAGAAAGAGATAGATAGATAGACGAATAGATAGATAGATAGATAGAGAGAGAGAGATAGAGAGAGAGAGAGAGTGAGAGTGTGAGAGAGAGAAGGTCATATATTGGAGACGCTCTTCACCCCTTCCTGAAAAAATCGTCTTGGGCCAACGCGTCACAGTGAGACCAATTACTTCTCGTATCTTGACAAAAATAGGAAGACCTAAGTCGCCTCGAAATTAAGTAAAAAAAAAAAAAGAAAAATATCTATAATGTCATGTACGCGTATTAAATCTAAGTCGAGCAAATTAAAATTTGAGTTATACAATCCCACTCCGTCCAAGTAAAGATTAGGGAGGGTCTGCGATTTACGCCGGAAGAGGGGAGAAGTAGAGAATTCAAGAAGGTGTCAGGTTTCTGTTGCGCGATTCTTTGTATATTTGATTTTTAAGTAATAAAGGTCTCGCGTTTCATGTAAGCGACTAACACAGGAAGGGACGTGTTTAATTTTACGGTTAATAGACCGGAAAGGAAACGGCGAAAAGCGTTACATCTTACTTGTGGCATGCAAGGGTAGCCGGGATATCAGGGTATGAAATTTATGAAGAATTTTATATAAACGAACTCGGTTAGATAGATAAATTGATGGATTGATAGAAATATATGAATAGCATATGGTAAATTTATAAGAAGGGCAAAACAACGGGCAGACACACACAGACACACACATACACGCATATATATATATATATATATATATATATAGAGAGAGAGAGAGAGAGAGAGAGGGAGAGGAGAGATAGAGAAACATATATATATATATATATATATATATATATATATATATATGTATATATGAACGGAAATGTATGAAAAAAGAATACGAAAAGTATAAAAACTTATAACTTTGCTTTATTCGTTTTCAATTGGTGACGTGCAGGAATAATATTATGAAAAAAAAATTAAAAAACTTATATATATATATATATATATATATATATATATATAGAGAGAGAGAGAGAGAGAGAGAGAGAGAGAGAAAGAGAGAGAAAGAGAGAGGAGGAGGGGGAGAGAGAGAGATGAAAAAGGAATAAACCAACCATTAACGTTTTGTTTTTATTGTAAGACTTTTTTATAATAGAGAGGAAACGTTGCTGGGTGTGTGATTTCGTTTGTTCCTTTCTCATCTCCTTATCTTGTCGGAATATTATTTCCATTCTTCACACACACACACACATACACACACACACACACACACATATATATATATACATATATACATATATATCTTCTTCATAATATTCCGACTTTTATTATGTTCAGATAAGTGAAAATTCGCTAAGTGTCATATATCACTAAAGTTTAAGTCATTATAAAGTGCCTTAATTTGATATTACACTAATAAGTATGTAGATATAATTGAAAATCGCCAATATAATCATTGGATATGAAACGAACGTAGAATCAATACAATGCAGTAGGAACGCAGAATATCAGGTCCAGAGTTGAGGACGTTACTAAAATATCTTTAAAAAATAATAAGATAATTCTTTAAATTTTTTTAAATAAATAATTAAGAGGAAATAATAAAAACATAAATAAAAAGAACACAGGAAATTAGTTGCAAGGACTCTGATCAATAGTGGCTGAGATTTGGAACTTATAAAATCGTCATAAAAAGTGGTGTATATATATATATATATATATATATATATATATATATATATATATATATATATACACTCATAGCGAAATGAATATTGAAATGTTCACATCTTTTGTTCTATGGGACGAAACTACAAGATATAATACTATTCTATAGTTAAAACTTTATGACAATTGGTTAAAAAAAAACTATATTTTCAAATAAATAGAATATGCCCAGATTTGCCTACAATTGTATATATAGTGTCGGCCGATTTTGATGAAATTTCACACAAATATATTTTGTTTGGGAGTATTTTAATACAGATTTTGTATATGAATGCCTTAGATAATATCAAAATACCTCAATCGATAATCAAAAAATCCGAATAAAGAAAAAACAGCCCGATTTTGAACAACGTTTTATTACACTTTTCTGCCACTTAATAAAGCCTAACACCACAAGTGTGTTTGAGAAGTTTTGTTACTGCGCAAGACGAAGAACTCAGCGTATAAAACCAGCAGTAAGACAGTGGAGCGCTGGAAAAAATATTTCTGTTCATGACACAATAAAAGCGTGATACTTTACTTCTGCAACTTTAATTGAAGCTTTTATTTAACAATAGTTTTTGTTATAGAATCAACAATAAGGCGTTCTAATAAGAATGAAAGGATGATACTTGACTTTTGAATTTTGAACTTTAATTGAAGCCATTATAAAAAAATAATGTTATGAAATGAATAGTAGTTTTTTGCAGTGCAATGTAGACTACAACGTAGCGTGGACAAAGTCACTGCGGAGAGACATATAAAGTTTTCTCTCGGTGCACCGCCATGGATCCCCGACTAGACTAGTTCCGCTGATTTCAATGACAATAAACGTATAATAAGTGTGGAACATCCGTTGATTATTATTCAATCGCAGGCAACGTTGGTTCTCCCTGCTAATATATTCCATTTTCATCCCAAACAAGACACAGTGCTACTTTGATGTAGAGAATTACTATCGGGGACATAAATTGAAAGGATACTATGTAGGGAGTTGAGCAGCAACGTGTCTCCACATAACACTTGACCTTGTGTATATCAGCACAGTAGGGAAAAGAGGAACCCGAAAGGGAGTTCCAGAGTCTAGCAGTTCTAGGGAAGAAACTAATAAAGTAGAAGGCTTTCTTACATCTAGGGATCTCTCCTGTGTAGGGGTGTGAATTTGCTGATTGTCGAGTTTGTCGAGAGTATTGACACCGAGGGGTACAAGGACTTGTAGTTCACGTGAGCATCCACCAATAAAATGCTTGTAGAACAGACGGTGGGATTCAACATTTCGACGATGGGACAGAGGTTGAAGCTTGGATGACAGTTCAGGTCCTACCAGGTTAGCGACTCTCTTTTGAACCCTGTCGAGGAGAGAGAGGCTAGTAGCAGATGCACCAGCCCAAATGTGACAACAATACTCCGTAAATGGGTGAATGGTGGTCTTATAGAGGTACAGGATATTTCCAGGCGTAAGTAATATTTTAGCACGGAAGAGAGAGCCCACCTCCCTCTCAGCGGCCCTGGTAATGCTGTAAATGTATCTGTTCTAACTCATGTTCATAAAGATATATATATATATATATATATATATATATACATATATATATATATATATATATATATATATAGAGAGAGAGAGAGAGAGATAAATAGATAGATAGATAGATAGAGAGTATAAAAAAAATCAGAAAATGACCATATAAGCATATATACTAATGTATATAAATTTATCAATTTATTCAATAAGGGTGATACATCAATTGCAGGATATGTAAAACATTTATACCATGGTATTTCGAAGCCTAATGCTTTTCATCATAAAAGTAGAAGTAACTTAATAGGGATGCGACGTCTAATGATAGTTACATAAAGAACGAAATGATAATGCACGAGGGATAAAATTTCGCTCCTAATGTAACTATCACTAGATGTCACCTAGCATCTCCTCTTTTAATGAGAAGCAAAGACATTCTTTGAAACTCCGCGAAATAAAGATTTTTTTAATGTTCATTGTGTATGCTTTCGGATGATAATTTTTTTGTAAATCCTAATTTACATGTTCTGAATTTTTTGATGACGCTTGATTACTTGTATTACTTGTGTCATTTGTGCAACGTGTCGATCAATGTTGCCTTCGACCATGGTCAGGTATGTTGGTTGCCATCTTCGAAACTAAAGAAAAGCATGTACCGGCTGTGTAGATAGTTTCGTATTCTTGGAGTTATGTTTTTTTTTTCGCCGTGGTTTAGCATGTGTGATAAAAATTTGGTTAGCAAAAAGAACTAATTCTAATAAGGCGTGACACCGAATTATCTCCCTTTTAACGTTGAAATTCAAGGAAGGGGTTGTACAATTTTTGTTTTCCCTTATAATTAGAGGTTCACATATACTGCTGATCTCTATACTAAGCCTGCTTAGTAATATTTGTTTTCTGTTTTTTTTTAACATATGAGCTGCTTCTTTAAGTAGTTTAAATCACCATCTGACAATTATTTTGACCTCTTTCATATATATATATATATATGGATGTATATATATATATATATAGAGAGAGAGAGAGAGAGACGGATGTATATATATATATATATATATATATATATATATATATATATATATATATATATATATGTATAATATGGTTCCAGAAGTCTTGGGTAAATATTATGTGTATGGAACTAGAAAAGATAAATGAAAACGAAATATTTGCATACTAAATTTATCAAGTTAAACTTTAATATTAATGATTATATGTATGTATATATATAATCACACACACACACACACACACGCATATATATATATATATATATATATATATATATATATATATATATATATATATATATATATATATCTCAGCATTTTTATATCCTTAACAGTTTTTGAGATATTTAAGGTCGAAACGTGTTCACGGACTGCGGAAACCCCTATATATATATATATATATATATATATATATATATATATATATATATATATATATATATATATATATATATATATATATATATATATATGCGTGTGTGTGTATATATATACACACATAAATATATATATATAAGAAAAATAGATAGATATAGAGATATATTTATATATATTATGTAAATTAAAATTTCGATTACCAAAATTAGTCAGTCTAAAATTATGATTTTTATTTGGGATGTTTATATTCACTTTTTCTCTAAGCGTGTTACACGTGTTTCATTGTGATAAATATATGAAGCAGACCATATGAAGCAAACCATATGAATTATCAGGACAGGCTGAAGGAGCTGCTACTGTATTAACTACAACGTCGGAGATAACGATACATTATCCTTTATACATGGAAAACATTGGAGGGAAGGGTCCCAAACACAACAATAGTAGAAATAGCCCACCATATAAAAACCACACTTGCGACAACAAAGAGAGGATGAAAAGTACTGAACATCTGGGGAGACTTGTCACATAGACTCCAGAAAATACCCCAAGTTTTTCTCAATGAAAAATGTTTGGTGATGGCCTGCGTTACTACTCCTAGTCAGTAAATAATAATAGGCGATGATTTTAACTATAATTAGAACCAAAGCAGTTAGCGAGGGCGTTTGTCTGTCCCAACGTCCTCAGTATGCACGAAGGCTGTTTTTATCTTGTGTGTTTTTCATGTGAAAGTGTTGGATTTAAGGTGTTGAGACACAGAACATTTTCAAAGCGGTCGAATCGACATCGGGTAAAGGTTTGCCGCTCGAAATCACAAATTCGATTGATAATGGTGCTGGGTTCTGGTCAAATGAGAATAACGGACCCGTCAAAAGATAACAAGATCTTGTAATTAGCCATGACAAAGAATTGAGAAAGTGTCGGGTAGTGCGGTGTAGACAAGTAAGACGATACCATAATGTATCGCAGGAATATATATGGACGAGCGTATGTGTATATAAATACACGTACGCTTGTTGCAAGTTTAAGAATATATAATATATATATATATATATATATATATATACATATATATGTGTGTGTGTTGTGTGTATATATATATACATATACATATACATATACATATATATATATATATATATATATATATATATATATATATATATATATTAAATGAAACCAAAGGGATAAATATATCGTTATATATAAAAACAATTCTGACTCTCTCCACAACGATTGAACTTTTCTTGAATTTCCAACGACTTTTTTCGTTCTGAAATACAACGAAATCATCTTTTTGACAACAAGTAAAATTTAAAATATTTCAACGACATTTTCGTTTGGAAATACAGCAAAGTTATAAATTCCATAACAAATAAATAATCAAAAATTATTCTCTTCAATTTATTCATTCAGAAGAAGTCTTACCATAAAGACGAAACGTTGATTGACATATAACTTGGTTTGTTCCTTTTGAATCTATCTATCTCTCTTTACACAAACACATACACACACGCACACAAACACACACACACACGCACACACACACGTACATATATATATATATATATATATATATATATATATATATATATATATATATATGACTACTTCATTTAATCACATAAATTAATATACCGAAGTATTATTTATTGCGTAAACTTTAAGTATTTACTTCATCAATGCTCAATACATAGGAAGAGCTAGTAGTAAGTTATAAAATATATATTGCAATTAAACTATACAGAATATTCCGCGTTTCACCCGCGCTAGGATTCGTTAGATTTATGCGAAGAGTTGTTGTTTTCACGCGTTTTTATATACGCACATTCTATTGAGTTTTTAGTTAGCCAATTACATTCCTAGTTTACACCGCTCCCTTCCTAATCAGCCAATGTCCTGTAAATTTACTTACATACTTACTGCTGATAATTTAGTTATTAAGTAATAACTAGTACATTTCAGCTGACCCCTTTTTTACTCTAAATTTTGGCGCCTTTCAACGTCATATTGTTTGTGCCATTTTGACATTAGTTTTATATATTTTAAAATTAATTCAATCACCAGTCAACTTTTTTTCCTCTTTTCACTTATTTTCCTTAAGTTAGCCTTGCCTCGGCAGTCGAGTTTTAAATTTCTTCCATTTTTTCCGCACATCTTATCTTTCTTTTAATAATATTATAGGAATTCATTCCCTCTCCCTTTTACCTATTTGTGAGTTATTCCACGGATTTCTGCATTTTGGATTATTTTGGACCATCTTCCAATTACGCGATTCCCTGTGATTTTACTCGTGCGAATGGAAATTTAACCAACGTTCTTGAATTCTTCATTTTTGAATTTTACCCTTATTGAATTCGTTACCCTTCACCAGACTATCCATTCACGGTAAATAACTTTTTTCTTCACCCTATTCCCTCTGCTTCACTTTTTATTATCAAGTAAGATCTATGACTTACTTATAATTTCATCAAATACTTTTGCAAGTAAAATCCGATCTGCATTAGGATAAATCCTACCTTCTGATGAGAAGGAAAGTATTTCTTCGAAACTCCGCGAAAAGGACAATCCATTTATTGATATTTTTTTTCAAATTAAATATGTTTTTAATTATTTTTCAAAGTGTTTTTAACATGTTTCATTAACTACTTGCTCTTATATATATATATATATATATATATATATATATATATATATATAATTTTCAGAATCTGAGAGATTATATATAATTATTTTCACAGCCAAACAACGTCGCAGCCGCCAAGAACCATGACAGACAACAAGACTTCCGGTTGGTTAGCTGCCATGGCTCTTGTGGGCTGCGATTTGTTTGGCTTTGAAAATAATTATATCAAGGCTCTTGTGGGGTGTGGCTGTGGAAATAATTATATATATATATATATATATATATATATATATATATATATATATATATATACAGCAATCATGAAGGGAAGACTTTTATCATTCTTTCTTTAAAACATTTTAAAATAAAGTAAATGGGCTAACCTGTTATCGAATTCGGCGTTTAATAGATTATAATTATTTTCTATTACCATGGCAATCGTTTGATGACCCTGAGTTAATGGCTTAACAAATGAAGCAAAATGTTGTTACGTGGCTGGTTTCGAATCTTATGACCTGCAGAAATTGTCACCCCTTCACTGATGATTGTATAAGCATGAAACACTAGCGGCTGTAAGTATGAATAAATAACAATTTAAGTATACTTATATGCATATAGTTATTTACGTGTGTCTACGTTATATATCTATTTCTTTATGTATGTATATCTGTGTGTGTGTGTGTGTGTGTGTGTGTGTGCAGTAGAACTCCGGGATAAGGCATAAAAATTAGTAACAAAATACTGTACAGTATATAATGCGCATGTATCTAATCAAATAACATTGTAAATAAGTAAATTTCCATAAAGCGGGGAAAATACCGTAACCAGGGGCCGGAAAGCAATGTATTCCACATCGTCGCTTGAAAAAAACGTAACCGAGGAACATTGTATTCTTAGGTTCTGCTGTGGGGCCTCTCGGTGCCATATTAGTGGGTAAGTGTTACGGCTTTACCTTATCATGTGCCACAAACAAAAAATAAATTCATTTCTTTTTCTCTTACCTTCACTCTCTGCCCTGTTCTAAGCAAATCTGTCGATCTATTTCACAAATCCTTAATCTCAATCATGAAATGTTTCCAGAAAAAATAATATTACACCCAAATCTCCAACTTCCAACGCAGACGATGTCTCCTTCTCCAACATCAGGGTCTATGTTCCAACCTTTCAGAGGTTCAACCTCTATCACAGGAGACTAAACCAGACCTATTATTCCTACGCGAAACTGGCATTGGACCGACTTCTTCCCTAGATGAGTTCACAATTAAAGGGTACTCTAACTTTACCTCTAAATCCGACCCCCAATATCGTCATAAGCATGGAGTATGTGCTTACATTAAAGACGACTTTCCATGTGGTAGGGACATCTCTAGAGAAGATCCTAATTTACCTTACATGTGTCCGGGTTGCACTTGCTCACACTACTGTGTTTATATTTGCCCGCTATCACCCCCACAACAGTGGAATTACTATCTTTAATAGCATAACTGAGAAAATTGACTATAGGTCCTCAGACATACCTCTCCATCGTACAGTATATCGATACTCTATGGCTGACTGGGATCGCTTCCGTACATTTATGTCAGTCCCACATCTGCATGCCATGTTTAAAAAGGATGTGTCCTCTATAGTATCAGACCTGACGGAATTGTTAACTCTAGGTATAGACAGTTTCATACCCTCGAAGAAGTTATAGCAAAAGCCTAACAGCCAGCCGTGGTTCTCCCCAGAATGTGCTGCTGCCATTGCGCACAGAAATAATATTTTCCATTGCTTCCAACGTAATAGATGCACTGAGACTAAAGCCGCTTTCAAGTAATAAAGGCGAGAGAGTTGTATGCTCAGTCCGTCAAGTCCAAGGTAGCTGAGCAGCGGCTTGATTTCCATCAATTCTGGACAAAAGCAAACAGAATTCTCAACAGAAGTGTGTGCTCTATCCCAACTATCATCAATGGACCTGAGGTAATCTCGTCAGCATCAGAAAAAGCCAATCTCTTTGCCAAGAACTTTACAGCCAACCCCCAGTATTTCCTTTTTATATCAGAAAACATGCTATGTGACATACAAATATATGTACATAATGTTGCCAAGCTAATCAAAAACCGTGATTCCAGTAAAGCAACTGGCCCTGACGGCATTTCAATTATAGTGCTCAAAAGGCTTAAACCGGAACTAGCGTCCATACTTACAAAGTGATTTAAGCGTTGTCTTAAAGAGAAATGCTTCCCAACACCTTGGAAAATCTCATCAGTATGCCCTGTATTTAAGAATTCACGTGATCGCTCATCTCCCTCTCAGTACAGCCCAATAAGTCTCCTATGCATCATGAGTAAGCTGCTGGAATCTGTGCTAAATAAAGAAGTAGTCGACCATCTCAGGCAAAAATAACCTTCTTAGTGACATGCAATATGGTTTCCCTTCTGCTAGATCTACAGCAGATGTGCTTACAGTTATATCTCATACGATTGGCTAATCCTTCGACGAAGGCTTCATCTGAAGGGCAATTGCTCTTGACATATCAACGATCTTTGATAAGATATGGCATAAAGGTCTACTTCATAAGATCTCCAGTCACGGTATTGCTGGAAATGTCTTCTAAACTATTAAATAATTTCTCTAAGAAATCAGAAGCTCTCAGTATTAATGCTGGAGTCCTTTCTAGGTCAACTCTCTTCCTGATCTACATCAATAATCTTCCAAACCACACCCTTAGATCATTCGTAGACATTTATGCTGACGACACAACCATTTATGGTAGCACATCGAGGACCGTAAACGACCAAGTTCTCTCTGACTCTCTCTCTTCTGATCTTGAGCACGTGGTGGCTGGTTACTTTTAATTCATCTAAAACCAAGTTTCTATCATTACACCATCAACGCTCTGCTGCCAAGCTGTCATCAAAGGAAATGATTGCCTCTCATCTTAGGGAGACTTCATGTTTTGACAAGCTTCTGGGCTTGACCTTTACTCCCGATCTGAAATGGAACACGTATATCAAATCCATTGCCAAAGTCGCTGGAAAAATGGTGGGATCCTTCTACCGCTCCAGTAGACATATCACTCCTGATGCAATTCTCTACCTATATAAAAGCCAGGTTCGGCCAACGATGGAGTAACCCTGGGCCTTGATAAGTGGTGACCTCTATGTAAAAAAATGTATTCCTTGTCGAATAATTTTAATTTTGTATATTTTCCTTATAGATTCATGAGGTTTTTTGAAAATTTTAATAAATTTTCAATATCAGGATTTTTATTGGATATTATATATGTTTATACATATATAGATAGATAGATAGATAGATAGATAGATAGATAGATAGATAGATAGAGAGAGAGAGAGAGAGAGAGAAATATGTATGAAATTATAAAATTATTCATAAGTATATGTGTTTACAAGTGTTTCATTGATGCCACATTAAGATTGGTGGAAAGACGTCCCTCGACTACAATATGAAATGGTATCGCATTAATTTATTAGTTATTTAAGCTAGCTTGAAGGCGCGGATGTCGTAATCGGATCTGCTGTTAGATACGAAGATCTGATCCGAGTTCTACAGACATGCCGGTCGCCTTAATCGCGAAATCGCAGCCGGACGCGAACGGGGATTCGCACATTCGAGGACAAACACACGCACACGCACACCTCAACAACACACACGGTAACACACATACAGTGCGATGCAATTTATACGCAGCGTACAATGACATACGAGTGTATCAAATTCAATGCAGGAAAGATAAAATAAAAATTGTTCTAAAATCAAAATAAAAAAATCCATATTCGTGTAATATGATCGCACGCACACACGTGTATATATATATATATATATATATATATATATATATATATATATATATATATATATATATATATAGAATATTATATACATGTGTGTGTGTGTGAGTGTGTGTGTGTGTGTGTGTGTGTGTAATTATAAATAATTACTTTTAATACATACAGAGACTAGTGTTTCATCTTTCCAGAACAATCAGTGCAGGAAATTATGATTGCCGCTGGTCGTGGAATTCAAACCTTTGGCTCTATTAAGCTAGAAATAAACCACAGGTTCATCGTCAACCACAGCAATACTCAAGGTAAATTAACTATTTATAGAAATCAACGTTGAACATGTATAAAGGCGTTATATGAGAACGGTATCCGGTGATCGAGTGATTAGATTGTCGCGATCTCGCACGCAGGCCAAATGACCGACTTTTACATTTCCACGGACAGTGCTCAATTTTTAAGAACATTACTTATTCAAAAGTAATTATAATTATAAATAATTATTTTTAATGCCTACAGACTCAAGTATTTCATCATTCTGGAATCATCAGTGCAGGAAGTTGGTCGTTGGTCGTGGAATTATAACCCCGTGGAATTCAAACCCCGCAACGCACCCCTCCACACACGCATATATATATATATATATATATATATATATATATATATATATATATATATATAAAGCTGAATGTATGTATGTGTGTGTGTATGTGTGTGTGTGTGTCTGGTTACGAATAGGCTCCTATATGGTTGACTATTATAGAAAACTGATCACATATAATGATAGCAGATGTATCGAGACACAGGAATAGGTATGTTTGATCTGACAGAACGGTGGTTAATTAAAATTGTGGGGTCTGCGTTCGCGCCTGGTTCACAAAGTATGGAAATAAAACATTAAAAATTAAAAAAAAACGTTTACAAGTGTTTTTGATATAGATGCACATAATAATACTTTGATAAGTATGTTTTAACTTAAATAGGGATGGTATAATAAAATTGTGGTATTTGCGTTCGCGCCTGGCCTCCATAGAATTGAAATAGGCACAAACTTTAATAAAGACTTTTCATATCTATCTGCGTAAGTATACTTTGATAATTATGTTTCAGTTTGAAGAAATATGGTATAATAAAATTATGGGGTGTACGTTCGCGCCTGACCTCCATAGAATGGAAATATGTCACAAAGTTTAACAAGGGTTTTTAATATAGATCCACAGAATATTGTGATAAGTGTTTCAGTGTGAACAGGTAGGGTATAATAAATTATGGGGTTTATCTATTTTATTTTTACTTTCATCGTATTTTGCTTTGGTGTTCATACCCCCAACTTCGAAGCTATCTCTTTACAACCGTTACTTTTCATAACCTAACATACTTTCATAAATCAGAGTCCATTTTCTGTTGGCTGTTTTTGAACCAAGTCAACGACGGGTACTTTTCCAAGTATGTATATATATATATATATATATATATATATATATATATATATATATATATATATATATATATATATATAGCGGGGAGAAATCCAGCAGCGTGCTTAATTATAAGAAAAATCCGAAAATAAGAGCGAATTATTTATATTTTTTTACAGAAAGTTTTAAGTAAGTCATTGATACCGTCGCTTTCAAACCCGATAATTAGGGACCGTTGTAGATACCCATATCAAGCTCTTTTTGGCCAATTCTAATCTCTCTCTCTCTCTCTCTCTCTCTCTCTCTCTCTCTCTCTCTGTATATATATATATATATATATAATTATAAAACTCAAATGATCTTGTAACGATGTATGCAACCCACATTCCGATTGCGCATGCGCGCATGACCTACGCACTGAAATATTTACGTTATTATTTCGAAATTATTATTTAACATGGGAAGAGTGGGGTTTAAAATAACTTAAACGTAATACAGAAATGAACGATGTAAAACAAAAAGCAGATATATCAAAATTTGAATTTAACTATAATAAGTATTATGGTATCTGTTCAGTGCACATTTACCTATAAGTATGGCCAACCACTTATAATTCAGTAACTGTAAATTTCTTTTTTTCCAAAATAATCAATTATAATAAACAGAACGACTCATAGAAATATATATACATTTTTTTCATTTTAATATACTTTCATAGAAATGTTTTTTTTTAATGTAAAACAACACAAAAATATTTTCTTTACGTCACAAGTGTCAAGCTGATACATGGATTCCATAGCTTATATAACATACTGACTCAACGGGTTACGGGTCGTCTAGTATATATATATATATATATATATATATATATATATATATATATATATATATATATATATATATATATATATAACATCACTGGATCGAAGAAAATTCAAACGGAAGCAGACAAAAAAAAAAAGAATTGACTCACCGATTATTAGTGCAATCTGTTTTTTTTTGTTTTGTTTTGTTTTTTTTTGTTTAAATAATTTTGACCCTTTTATGGTAAAAAGCCTCGTCGCGGCATCCAAAACAAATATATAATCTAAAGTCGCAGGAACAAACAGACAAACAAAGGAAAGAAATAAACATCCACCCCGGCATTTTTTTTTAAATTACAAATAGCGGTTGATGTAAGAGTGCAAGACAAGCTTAAAAACGTATAATCTCATTGTTCTGTCCAGGGCAGGGAGCGATTAACGCAACGGTGTTTATCTATTTTAATAACTGTTCGTTTCAAACAAACAATTGAAAAAATATATAAAAGTTGTTGTAGAAAATCACACTTGTAAACATAATTTTAAAATAGCATTTTTATTTGCCTCCCCATAAAGCCATAGTTAGATGCAAGATCCGTTTTTAATGTGGGTAAAACTCAGCTCACAAGAGCAGACACACTGAATTTTTAAAAAAATAAAAGTTACCTCAGTCCAGAAAGATTTCTATTAACTGACCGGAGACAGAAAAGTTGAATTAATGTCACGGACACAAAAGAAATCTATAGTTTCCC